>NW_015378082.1:0-159965 GCF_001204775.2 Aspergillus nomiae NRRL 13137
CTTTTTTTCATACTGCTCATAGATCAGGCAACACCGGTGAAGTTAAGCCCTGCATCCTAACCACCAAACCCCCTAAGCACATCTAACATACAACGTACAGCCCATCCACTCTGCACTCTAACAAGACAACTTAGAACCCAAACCCAGAAAATCAAAAGAGCAACCTACTACGCCATGGAATCCAACAACAACCCAGTCAGCAAGCACCAACCAGTCTCCTTCACCAGCCAACCAACAAACAAGATAAGGAAAAACCCAGAAAGAGCCTCGGCAAATTCCCAACTCACGACAGAGCCCGTATCTAATCAAAGAAAAACGCACGCCATCTTACAAATACAGATCCCAATTCCCAGCTACCCAATCTAACTATGATGCCACTAGTTACCCCTCCGCCGATAGAGTGTTTCATATCTCGTTTCGCCGTCCGACCGAGGCACGGGACTTGGCCGTAAAGACTTCGAACCACCACGTAAGGGGGTTTCGGGCTCGGAATAGGTACCGGTCGCTGCGTAGGATGCCGACAGAATAGTTGATGATAAGAATAATCATTGATCTTGTAATTCGTAGGCAGAGGATATTGCAAATGATGTGATGCCGTGTTCTTTTGTAGCTATTGGTTGTCTGGTTTTGATAGACTTATTACGCAAGCGTGATGCCTCCATCGCGATCGGTCTGTCGCTTGTACCGTCCCCTCCCCTCCCCTCCCCTTAATGGAGAATAGAGGGGTTTTAAAGGTGCGGGTATACAATATGTAATAAGCCGTATTCTGTATACGTGATTCTGGAGATATACCAGAAAGCTGAGGCCTATCTATGAGCCCCCCTTTGTTCTATTCCGAGGGCGGGACGGCATGGAAGTACCAAGTCATAGGGCTGCATCCAGAGTCACTACTTCACTCTTCAACAGCTGCACGGTCGCAAACAACCATCTCAAAGAAAAGGCTAGCCTGGAGTCGTGGAAATAAACCTAAAATATTCCAAAATATCCAGTAGACATGGTAGAAGTAGAACTTTTACTGGCGGTATACTGGACGCTTTGTGAGCACCAATCCAGCGATACCACCGGTACACGCTCAACAGGTCACGGTCGCGTCACAGAAAGCCCGATCGCGACCATAACAAGAATTCTTACAATTAGGAACAGCGCGAGGTAAGTCACGACAGGAATGAATTGGATTATTCGTCATAGAATCTGCATTTCGAATCTATGCCATCCGGTGGCAATTCACGGAGAATACCACTTGGTCAAGTAAAATTTCTTAATGTACATACTCGGATGCATCCCATGAGATCCAATCCATTCAGCCGCGTCGTCGACAGCCTACTATTTATTGTGCAGCAAAACGAAAACTAATCCCAGTGCCGAAACCCATTGATATTCGCAAATGAAAAAACAGAACCCATCATGTATCGCCAGTCGTGAAAAAGAAATAAAACCCCTAATCGCCTACCCAGAGACAACCAGAAAAACCGGACTCATTAGAGAATAATCTAAGAGCGCTCACCACGGAGACGGCGGGCGAGCTGGATGTCCTTGGACTGGATGGTGACACGCTTGGCGTGGATAGCGCAGAGGTTGGTGTCCTCGAAGAGAGAGACGAGGTAGGCCTCAACGGACTCCTGAAGAGCACCGATGGCAGAGGACTGGAAGCGAAGGTCGGACTTGAAGTCCTGGGCAATTTCACGGACCAGACGCTGGAAGGGGAGCTTGCGGATCAGAAGCTCAGTGGACTTCTGGTAGCGACGGATCTCACGGAGAGCGACGGTACCTTTTCATGACTGTTAGTGAAATGCGATATAGTGTGATTTGCCACTCAAGGTGAACTTACCAGGCTTGTAACGGTGAGGCTTCTTGACACCTCCGGTGGAGGGAGCAGCCTTACGGGCGGCCTTGGAGGCGAGCTGCTTACGAGGGGCCTTGCCACCAGTGGACTTACCTGGATGGATGTTAGTGATGATGATTCAAGACGCGATATCACTCTAGGGGGACGCGACCCTGACGCGGGGCGACGACACCACGAGAGAAAGGACGGCAAGGTTAGGACTTACGGGCAGTCTGCTTAGTTCTGGCCATCTTTAGAGATAAGGTTTGATGGGATTAGTCGACTTTGAGATGAAAATAGATAAAAGTCGATGGTTGTCGATGATAAAGTGTTGGCGGATGAGGAGATGAAGGAAGGATGGAGGAGGCGGGTGGGGGAAGGTATTTGTAGTAAGCGAAGGGCGGGTGGTGATCTGATGGCGTTGGCAGCAATTTGGGTGGCCTTAGCGTCCTTTCCCTTTGATCGAAAAAGCGCTCGGAAAGCAGCACACCATAAGCCGTGATTTCGGGGGTCACTTTTCGCTGCAGAATCAAAGGGTTCCCTTGCGGGCGGTCAGGAATCCGGCGCCCAAGGCAGGAATGTATTGTGGCCCGTGCGTTAAGCGAATGACGGACCAATAGAATCGCAGGATCACAGATCCAGCATGTCGCTCTGCCACCTCTTGATCCCAACCACCGGCGGGGTATGTGAATTAATCCAGTAGATCCGAATGATAGTTGGCATGCTCAGAAATGTCTCTGATCTTTTTTGATCCTTGATCTCAGTGGTTGAGAGGCATTCCGTGAGGATCAAAGTTGATCATAGCGGAATCATCACTTCTCGGTCACGTTGCCGACAGATCAAACCCGGCGGGAGGATCCTTGCTGCTGATTGGTCGATCCCCTTGCTAGCGCGTGATTCCAATGCCCTCCCCGCGCTCTTCCTTCTCCTATACAAATATCACCCGTCCCATGGCAGCTGTCCCAATCTTTCCTTTCCCATCTCTCTCTCATCTGTCATCCAATTAACAGCCTACCTCTCCACATTTCCTCACTCAACCTTAAAACCAAGTTAACTCTTAATCAATCATCAATATGTCTGGCCGTAAGTCTTTCCCCTGCAGTGAACATCCAAAGCGCGATCGGGATCAATGATTAACGCGTTTCTCTACAATAGGTGGAAAGGGTGGAAAGGGTCTCGGAAAGGGTGGCGCCAAGCGTCACCGCAAGATCTTGCGTGACAACATCCAGGGTATCACCAAGCCCGCTATCCGTCGTCTCGCTCGTCGTGGTGGTGTCAAGCGTATCTCTGCCATGATCTACGAGGAGACCCGTGGTGTCCTCAAGACCTTCCTTGAGGGTGTCATCCGTGACGCTGTCACCTACACTGAGCACGCCAAGCGTAAGACTGTTACTTCTCTCGACGTTGTCTACGCCCTCAAGCGTCAAGGACGTAAGTTGCCTCTGCTGGTCATCTTTTCCTATCGACCCATGTCTAACATGTCCATCAGGTACCCTCTACGGTTTCGGTGGTTAAATGCTTTCTTTTCTCGCCTTTTGTTTTTAGCCATCCTGCGCGGTCGGCGCGTCGGTTGTCCTTCCGCAGCAGTGACGCGACGGGTTGCTTTTTCGGGTTGGTTTACGGTATGACTGGGACGTTGGGGTGTTATTGATCTTTTACCATGGGTCTCTGGGTTTGCTTTTAACGTATTTTACTTTACTATTGCGCGTCCACTACTGGGTCTGCTAGTGTTCGTGATTGAAATTTCTGTATCATAGCGGCCTTCATGCTATCGGCTGGTACCTCTAGAACCATCGCGTCATGAAAATGCGCGGTCTGGTATGAATACGAACGCTTGAAAAAAAGATGAAAACAATAACGTGATCGCTTGCGTGTCTGTGTAGCTGTCTGCAAACGTTTGTTGTGCGTTGTCCGTTGTCGCGTGTTTACCATACGCGTCAGTGGTGTGTGTGGGACTCAGGCTATGTGGCGACCTGTATCTCCGCGCTTACTGTTTCCACCAGTATGTATGATGATAGCTAATCCTAAGTCACTTTCATTGCTTTGAGTATGGTGTTCTCTTGTAATTATATGTAGCTTGCTCTGTAGCTTACATCTGGACCCTTGACCATTCTGGAAGATTATGGGGTTTATGCGGTTGTACTTGGGTCTTCATCACTCCCAGTGCGACTTCGATACGGCCTCCTTGGAGTGTGCAACGCGTAAAGTGATGTCGTGCTTATGAGTTCTACTCTTATTGGGTATTGGATGTAACTTGGCTGTGTAGGTACGTGAGTAATTGTTTGGGTATATCTGTTGTTGATGTGAGGTATGGTGTACGCACAAGTGGTGGTATGTACCAGTGGTAGTATATATATCTACAGGTATGGCATTGATCTACTTACAATCGAAGTACACACCAATGAATCACCACCAGAGATTAGAGAGTCACAAAAGTATATGAAGCATGATAGTCAGTAGTAAATTATCACATAAAGCCATTAGTTGATATAAAACCCACGCCACGCATATAAGATCACTGAAGTCATGCTTTGAAAGTCACGTTCGTCAGGAGCTCGACATGAGCTTGGGTCGAGTTGAACCCCGGGTAGGGTTGAACCCCCGGCCAGGCCGGTGGCCTGAACCCCCAGGCGAGGTTCGGCCTGCTTCTGTGGATTCAGCTTGGACACCAAACCATTTTAGGCACAATGGATCACGCTCCACGGTACATAAATACAGCCAGAGTACCCCCAAGCTACATCTTAATCCAACAAGGGCCACACTCTGTGTCCGCCTCAGCCCCAACCAGCCAGAACCCTGTCATCATCCTGCTGGCTGGGACAAACTCGTTAAGGTATGCACTGAGCCGCTTCTATTCGATGTGTTCAAATGATGTTTCTGTATAAAACGTATTTGCTACTTCAGAGCCTTACGGCCATGAGACCAACAATCACCTATACCCTGATGAACAACCAACACTTCAATGCTATATTACTGCATCCGCACATGAAAAAAGTGTGTACATAGCTAATCCGAACTGTATTACTAGGTCTAGCTCGCCTCCTGCCACCCCCAGACTGACCACATCGGTCGCCCTGGCTACATTAACACTGTCACCATCTCTGCCCGATTAACCAAGAGACTTGGTACGGGCTGACTTGTGCTGTGTCATGATTAGGTGACATTTTTTTTTTCCTCTTACGCCCGAATCGCGTCCGGAGTACATGCGGCCAGCCTCGACCCACTCAATGCACGTTGGACGAGCAGTTATATCAAGGCCCAAGAGAGATACCACGACACAGATATCCAGCTGAGAACGTGTGGCTTGCTCATCTGATGCCAGGCACTGACCCTCGCCGTTGGAATCATCATCGTACCGCGATCACTCACTCACGCAACGCGAAAATACACAGCCGCGACTCCACCAAGGTACACGTGACGATGCAAAAGCGCGTTGGGTTACTCTAATCCTCACACGTGTCTATGCACCGAAATGCCGTTGTACTGGTAGGCTACACACACTGAGATGCTGTCGCACCGCGCCGGTGGCATACGTAATACCTTGAACGTACTCCTCCCTTAGTATCTCATCGTCTTTAAGTTGAGGTTCCCTCGTACTCGCTAGCTTTTACTGAGGTTCCGGATACGCCTCCATTACAACCGAGGACTCACATACAAGCTCTGCAGAACATTGTTGAACCACGTGTGAGAGACTGCATACCACAGGTCTCGATAAGTCTAACGTGCGCTGCCTCGAAATTCCCCACCAGCTATGCTATCCGGCTGGCTCCCACAACTGTGCCATATCATGGCCATGTACAATGCTCCAAAGGTGCCAAGTTGTCCGCAAATAGCTGAACCTAGCCAAACCGTCACATCCATGGAATGGACATGACCGACCAAGACGTTCTCATGGATAGAGCATCGAGGCAGTTGCGCGAGGTCTTGTGCTGAGTGGTAACGTAGACAGATTGTAAGCAGGCTTGACTATCACTAACCACAGTGACAAACACGGAATGTCATGCCTTGAATTTAGTAAATTTGCCATGTGCTAATGCATAACATAACCTCGAATGACTTATGAGATGCTTCGCACAGAATAGGCAACTGGGCTGGAAGATATAACCTACCTATGGACTCCGCATCCGGCTGTTCCATTCAACCTAGGCATTGGCAGCCTTCTGTCCATCACAAGTAACTAACACGACAAGCATTGTGCCACTGACCTTGTAACAATACGCGTCTGGCTCTTCCACCTTACATAGGGTCTATAAATCTAACTGGGATGATCGCCAGAGTTCATTCTACTATGACTGGACCCGTGCTTATAGAAATAGGCCAGCCAGTAAAGGTGGCCTAGAGAGTAAGCAAATCATGCAGCACACGAAGAGAAACACCAGCACAGAGAAATGGAAGTAACGGGAACAAGAGAATCAATGATGTAACTTCTGATTGCTGAACAGGCTGATTCACACAAATGGATCTGGTACTCTTAAAAGCCGACGCAGTGCTATACTTCTGACTCCGACGACTCCGTAAATGTTGATATGTGTGACGCACAGATCCACATGTAATGGAATATCCCCGTGCCCCAGCACCCCCAAAAGATGGAGGCGTAGTCGTTGATCAGACTAACTGACGCTAATAGCTGATCCAGGACCATTCACTAGGTTCTTGTGAAAGGATGTCAAGATTTTCATAACATACCCAGGCCAGCCTGTCCAAAATCGACATCATAGGGAAAGCTGTTGGCTTGGCACACCCGTCGAAGAGTGGTATTGGGCACACTGCAAAGGTTTGATTCAGTTCCCCATATGCAACTTGTCTTCTTCTAGAGCGCAGTGCGACCAATGTGGACGCTGCCATAGCTCCGAGAGACATACAAGGACCAGAACAACCCGGTTGTGGAAGAAAATGAGTCGCCTTGTCAATCTATCGCAGATAGCGGGCACCGATGCCTGGAACGAGAGTGTACTCTGCAACGACGTTCCATTACCATGCTCACATAGTTCGTCACAATCTCTGGTATTGCTATAGCATATTTTCTGGAAATGGGCGGCTCGGAGATTCATATCCTCAACCCATATATGCATGGGCACGTTGGACCTTGCGCGCATTGGTGGTGAAACCGAGACATGCCCAGGACTGGCAGCATCGAATAATGGATCTTGGAGTAGCTGCGATGCTTATGCATATGAGCCAGTTGGATTGCTTGATGGGACAGAATAGTGGGCCTGCCACAGTGTCGTGAGATCTTGTGCTGAGGTCGCTTCATCCGGACCCGAAGTCACCGCGTGAAGTATGACCGCCGAGCAGAAACCAGAGAAACAGGAAGCTACTCTCCAGTGCATTTGATACCGGATCGGGGACATTGATAGAGAGGGACATTGGGAGGGAGAGTGAGATCCAGGCTAACTTCCCAGAGTACTGCTGTATCCCCGTTCAAGCGGCTAACATGTTCAATATTCCAAGACCCCCGGCACATGGAAGAGCTAACACAACTGCAGGGTCACTGCATGGGCTGCTCGTGATCCCCGAGGTCGGCCGGCATAGGAAGGCACCATGATAGATCAACCTCGAAGCGACAACCTGAGGCGCAGCAGTGGATGCCAAGGGGGACGTTTGGAGGATTGCTTCCGCCTGTGCTGCGGTGAAGCGGTCCTAGTGGGGCTAAATCTTTCATCAATATTAAAGGACCATATACCTAGTTGGCCCTGTGATTAGGGAGCTTGCCGCGGTAGGTTAGCTTTGACTGCACAGTGTCGTTTACTACAGCCATAGCCTAGTTTTGCGCAGCAACCGCATACAGGATCTCCCCGGTCATGGTGAACCTTTTCTAGGCCGTTGGTCTACTGAACTCACTGGCGTACTTTCTGGTCTGGCGTGGAGGCCGTTTTTACTCCCTTTACAGATATCGCAAGTTAGTCACCCGGGGGAGTGGCTCGGCGAGGAACCTTCTTTCATCGTGGCAGAATCGAAACCAGCTTTCCGACGCTCTTCGATATCGATAATCATGGATAGAGTGCTGGAGTCGGACCCTCCAGATGACTGGCGTGGCTGATGTGCAACTACTGAGCAGCACAGGAAACCTAAGCGAAGAAGCGACAGATAGACGACGAGTGTGTTGCTAATTTCTGGATCTGATACTGGATGACGTCTCCATGATACATTTCTGATGGCACGGTGATCATCACAATGGCACCATGGGTGGCTACAAGTACACGTGGATAAATTCTACATCGACGCCCATATGCCCCGAAACAGGTTATGATGTACTAATTTACGTGCTCAGGTCGTCAGAGAGGAGATTTCCCATCACCATAATGATATTGCACATGCTAGCACTTTGAGCAGATTGTTATGAGCCAAACCAATATTTGACAGGCGCGAGTTTCATGGACTTCAGGCTCATTACTTGTTCCTGACATATGAGGAATTCACAACTTGATCGTCACATCCCAATTCTTCAGTGCAAGCAAATGTCACAGATGAAGCTGCCGTGACCGACTGACAGTATCCTATAACGGACACCTATTTTCGTTGGTTTATATAGAATAATTCGCTGCACTACGCGGCAGAGACTGTTTAGCCTGTTCATTCATAGACAGTATGAGGTCTCTATATTAGTATTGTATATGAGCTATCCAAAGCTTTTGTATATCTACATTCGTATATCAATCTCCTATGATCTGACAGCTGGTGCTTTGAGATAGATTGAGGGACATTCGTCACATTCCTATCTTACCCCAAAATAAGTTCCCTCCAGTAATCTTATCCCACTCGAGTTGTGAGAACGATATCCCACATTTCTCAGATTCACTAGGCGAGAAACCCCCGCTGTATCAGATACAGCAGATGGTATGTCCGTCCATCCGGTACCAAGTAGCACCTCGATCCTCACATTGACGTCAAAAGTGGCTTTCTCTTCCAGCAGCTATACCAGCAAGGCCTCCACCCAGCTAGGTGTCAACCTGCCCGCGTAAGTGCGGGTACCTATTCAGCCGAGTACCGTCAGGGAGTGACGATAGCTCTGAACGTATGAAATGCTCATCATGCTCTAGACCGTGGTTCAACAAAGACGTCTCGTATTGTTCATCTCAAAACCGGGATTGGTTGACACAGGTAGGTCACGCGACACATATATCTGCCCACTAGCCATGGCTCTTCTCATGAGTCAGGAAGCTCCAGTAGCTTCCGAAGGCCAGTTGAGCCGCGGCAGTGCATTGCTGATAGGCTCGTCTGTATGGAAGTTAGTCGCCACGCTGAGGCTTCTCTCAACGAGCCATCGCATTGTCGGGTAGGTCTTCTACCGTGCTAGCATGGTCCTATGACTGCACAAATTAATAGATGTGTATTGGGTGCAACGCCACCTCAGGTGATTGGATTTCTCCTCCTCAACTTCTCCCGCGTTGCCTTTGCTGCCTATCTCTCTCTCTCTCTCTTTTCTCCACCTTGTTTCTTCGTTCTTTCGTCCTTGCCTCTTTGGTACAACACTCATGACGAAAGAGACCAGGAGCACTCATATGTGGCATTTAGGCAGCCGCACTGGCTCAAGGCCCGGACAGTCCGGTGAGGCTGTGAGCAGAGCAGAGTCTGGTTCATACTATACTCGAACAATCAGAGATGAACCGAGGTCCAGTGCACCGGTGACTCAACGGGGTACTGTAAATAATACCGTGATGGAGTGTGAATCAGATCACCTAGTGCATACAGGAATTACGCAAGCGTACTAGGATAGCCATGGGAAAGCCGGACCCGAACCGTCCAAGGACAGGACAATGTTGTGATAGTAGCTAGTAGCATAACATCGTGGTGGTTGATTTTCACGACGGTCTGTAACTAATAATAGAAGCGGGCCGGTTAAAACCATGCTTCACATGACACGAATGCGTGATCAACTTGAGTTGACTTCCAAGCAACACCAGAAACCCAAGGACAAATGGATACTGTCTAGAACATCGAGGTCGCTTAGTTTTCTGGACGATGCGAAGTCAGGAAAAATTTAATTCGACGGCAACTGAGTCGCTAGATGGATGGGTTGATAAGAGAGGGTTGGGGGGGTTGTTTAGTGCGGGTTGTCGGTCGCAGTCCAGACCGCGGGAGGGGCTGTGCTCGCTGGTCCAGAACATCTCTGATTTTCCGTCTCGATTGGGAAGGTCAGGAAGATGCAAGGCATGCATGATGTTTTGTCCACGTTGGGAAGAATGTTCTATTCTGCAAGGGATGCGAAATATTTGATAATAGGAAATGTTCTGGAAGTGTCGATCCTGGAGGCCATGCATGTGACCTGTTGGGGTGATCAATCACAGAACTCAATTGAGAGACATTGACTTGCGTTGATTCTCATCGTGTCTGTTCGTATTGACTCGCTACTACTGCTTTGGAGGGGGAAAAAAACAATTTTTTTTTTTTACTGTGATGTTGGCGCTACAGAGTTACAAGTGTATGGTGGAAGAATTACTACAGTGACATGAAAAATTCTTCTTAGTGTGAAAAAATGTGTAGCCACATGCGACTTAAGACAAACGAATGATCTGGGCAAGCCAACATCTAAGACATGAATGCATATAAAAAATTTTCTCCATCCCACGAATCAGCAGGAAAGTATATTCAGCTTCACCCACATGGTTGACAGAGTCGTGTTTGCATAACGGCCGGAAATGTTTTTCCTTGGGCAGAGATTTTCTTCGGAGATACCCCGTAATGGAGGGGGGGTGGTCGCTAATCAATCTGTCAATGTAACCGTGCCAAAGTTTTCGCTACTAGGCTCGAATCGGGCCCTACGAGAACTCGGCATGACTAGTAGGGCCTAAAGAGTCCCGTATAAAGTAGGCTCTCGGCTGTGCAGACCCGTGGGTGCCGTGTTACCGAGAGATCTGATCGACCGGGCCGAATGGAGTGACCCAGTGACTTCTCCCGTTTCCATACTTTTCTTTGCTTCCCACGCAATTTGGATCTCTAAGCAGACGGTGCTCTGGAAATGCTGATTAATTGATTTGGCGAGTCGGGAAAATCTCGCTTTGTAGGATGCCGTATAAAAACTGCAAAAATATATTACCTTAGTAGGCGTTAGCTCCGACCGGTGAGTTGGTTAGGAGATAGTAGGGGAAAAAAAATTCCCTAGGTTACACTACGCAAGTCAACCGTTGCATTGACAGAATTTTCACAGCCGAGCAAGGGTTTCAGCTGTCGTAAACGTGGCTGATCTAACGGCCGATAGGCTGTCCTCGTAAGTACGACAAAAGTAGAAGACTCAACGAAGGCACGCGGCAGCCAGCGACCAACTTGCCTGTCAACCGCCCACCCCGGGGCACCCCCCATCATCATGATCTAAGTGGACATATGCACTGAGCGCCAATTGGTATGAAAAGCCGATGAAGGGTGAAAAATTTTTTCACTAAGTTCCACACAAATTCCCAAAGAGGATAGATCAGGATACTCTGTATAATTGATAGGTAGGGATCAGACCTCGGGTTCTCAACGAGCCATTTTGCGCACAGACAGCAGATGGACAATCCGTGCCCAAATTTAGAAGGCTTCCAGAAAGCCCATGGAAAACTCTAATCGCGCCGTCGATTGCCAAGCCCCCTTTCCGGGTACATGGGATTCTGAATCTGCAGCCACGTATCAACTGCATGTGGCTTGCATGTTGGTATGACATCCCTGTGTAATAGCGTATTGGTTATTCCGCTCGACACCAAACGCCGATTACCACGTAATTTACCCACAGACCCACTTAGTGCATATCGGGGAAGCTCCTGATTTGCGCTTTCGTTTCGATGAAAACTCGGAATTACCACCCCCACATACCAGACCATTTCATTCACCCTTGCTGATATCCCAACGGACGCCCCACTTGTAGGGTGAGTTCGCTTCAACGGGAAGTGGCTGTGCTTTGAGTTCCTCCAGCCATTTGGAATCAGGCGACCAATCCCCCTGCAGGATTTCTGCCACATGAGACGCTAGAAGAAAAAATTTTCTTCCATGCATATTCCACGCATCCGATCCGGGTTCTGGCACGTAGGACATAGCTGTTCCCCGACTCCCCCCCGTGAGGTTAGCAGTCCCCATGAGGGTGGTTAAGGTGCTGACTAGTTCGGTTAATACCCCTGCTAAATTATTGCAATCTGCAGATCACCACCAATAGAATAGCCTTCTTTTAGTTTTATTTTATTTTTCTGTCTCACGGCAATGGATATTCTCAATATACCATGTTTGGGACTTCGCTTAGCCGGTTTCTCCTTTCCTTTTCCCCTTGTTTTCTTTTTTCTTTTTGAAAATTGTCCACTGGGATTTGAGATCGTCTAGATCGAAAGTCATGATGTGATAGATATCCAAGTAGGAGGAAAGGCCCCATATGACATTCCCCATTCCGAGAACCCAAACAGCAGTGGGGCCTTCCGTACTGCTATCATTACATCTGCCGCATAGGGCAACCGTAGCTTGTCAAGTCATTCGCACGGGACATGTCAAACATTGGGAATTGGTCTGAACGCCATGGGGCTATCCAGACAGACCCGCCGGCCGGTACCCGTAATTTGACGACCTTCGAACCCCAGATCACCAATGCCAGGCAAGAATCGACCTCACCACGTATGCAACCCTCCCCTAGGAGATATCGAAAGGCCCAATGCCCTTGCCCCGAGTGGTAGCGACATCGGTACTCAGCTCCGGTAGGCAGCAACCATGGCCAAAAACTGAGATAACCTTCCGGCAAGTTAAGTCAATTACGTTGAGATAAAGACTTTGTGTGCTTGTAGATCTTTTGCCACGCGTTTCAGCTGTCGTCTTGCGATGGGTATTTTGTGGGCCTCCCAACGGGTCTGGGGATTGGATCGCTGGGTAGGAGATTTTGGCTTCTTTGAGTATGGCGCGCAGCTCTTGTTTCAACCTCAGTGCGAGATATACGAATCATCTACTTGAATCGATTACGTCTCCGGCGATGTGGTACTTTTGTGTTCCCCGCTACCTGTGCGGTTGTTCAGCACCGACTGAATGCCGGTAGCCCGACTTGTATCCTTGGTTGTATCGACGGGAGCTTATTCCTAACCGAGTCTAGTTATCTCTGTAGTGATTCATGACTTCTACGCTCGGGCATGGTCCGTAGGGAATCGGGGTTCTCCTGCTCCCCGATGATCGATGCCTGGAGCATGCATGCCGGAGTTGATGTATCAAGTTTTTCCACGTGAAATTGTCTTCAACTTGCAGGTCAAGAATTTTAATAAAGTTCTTTTCTTTTCTTTCCTTTTTTCCTGATACACTCGGTTTTCCTCTTCGGAACTAGCGTCAACAGCCTCTGATAGCCTACAATAGCCGTGACTCAGATCAGGTAACCGTTCAGCCATGTGCCATGGGCTTGACCTGTCATGCCATGAAGATGCGTCAGCTGACTGGGAAATGAAAGCAAGCAGTCAATGTTGCATGCCCAAGTTGTTGGTTATTATCTAGCAGGCTTTTGTTTTTTGTTTTTTTTTATTTTTATTTTATTTTTATTTTTTTTTAAATTTTATTTATTTATTTATTTATTTATTTTTTTCCCTCTGACCGACCGAGAAGGTCGAGAACTGGCTGTTGGGGCCGACAAATCACGCTACTGGGGTAGATAGTTTTGATCTGACTTGGACCCGGGAACCGGGGTCCTGGCAGACGAAAGCTCCGAAGCATCGCCGACGTGAACATGACTTATGCAGGGCCCGAGGGAAGATTTGTCAAAACATTATCTGATAATGTTGGCAGAAAGTGGTAGTGCATGCCAGAAGCGCCGACTCGGGAGGTAACGTAGGGGCTGCGCCGGACAACTCCGACACTTTCATCATAGCCCGGAGAGATTCGCTAAGCCCGAACGGGTAGATTACCACTTAATCAGAAATGACAAATTGACAGAGACGGTTAGCGCATATGCACTAGCCACACAGCAAGAAGTGGCAGTGCAGGTGGCTTGTGGAGTGCAGATGCTTGAACCCAGGAGCAAAAGTAGAGAACTGCAGAGGAGGAGGGGGGAAGATCTTGACAAAGGGGTCCGCCAGTGGATAACTCCACTGGGGGAAAAATCGACAATCACCCAATACTATTACATGATTCCCAGCGTTGTATGCAGGCGGTTGAACATGTCACCTGTAAGGGACCCTAGTATGTCGTGGCCCCATCAGCACCTTGAGACACGAGATCTCTCTCCCATGACAGTGGCTCAGCTCCCGCGTGTTCCACTCGCTGATTGGCTGCCCTAAGCCCCTAGTGTGAATGAAAAATCCATTTTGGCGCGCGTTGGTAGGTATCGCTGTACTATATCGGGATCAGCCATACACTCTAACGCTGAAGACCGTGTGGATGAAGACCCGCCAATCATTGGAGCTATTATTGAATATTTTGATGCTAGGTATTGTGAATGATTCATTATGACACCCGGAGTTAAGCAGCGGTCTACATGATGTTATTTTAGTATTTGTCATAATTATAGAATCTACTAGAGATGGGTAGTCTTTGATTTTTAATTATAGGAAAATAAAATCAATCGGCAGTTTCTAACCGAAACGGATTTAATTGCATATACTCCATGTTCGGAGGTAAAGTGAGTTGTGGCTGATGCTGATGGAATGATGCATAATACTATGCAAGGGAGGAAAAAAAAAACAAAAGTGAAAACAAAAAAATAAATAAAAAATATACTGCATTATTGAGACAGGGATTGTGGCTTGTACCCCGAACAATGGATCTCGTAGGACGATTTCCAGTTACGCTTCGTAGGGTTGATAGTGAATTTAGTCGGAGCCGGGGGAAATGACCGAATAAGCAAGCGACTTCTGCTTTTGCTTTTTTTGTTGAGCCAGTGAATTATTTTTCACAGCCGAGGAACTTTTCGACCCCAGATGGGTAGTGCAGATCTAAGGCTCTTAGGCCCTTTTTTTGATTTTTTTTTCTGACGCTAAAATAAAATAGGTGGGTAAATATTACTGGATCGCGGAAAGTCCGGCGTAAGTACGGAGTACGGAGTTCTAAAAATCGAGGCGGTATCTTACGATACTAGTTCACTGACCGGTTGAGTCATGATCGGCCGGGGGGGGATGCAGTGTGGGTGGGTAAGTTGTGGTAAATACTCGTTCGGTCATAGCCGGTACTAAATGGGTCCTTAGCGTCAGTTTCCTTCCCTTTGGGACTGCAGGTAAAACGTCATTAGTATCATCATAAAAGAGGCGCATCCCCCAAACCGATTGACCTCTTTCCCTTCTACTCCATACCATCAGATCAACTTATTATTCTTCCTGAAACTTGTCACAGCTTATTGATAGCTCTCGACCTTATCAAGCTCTAATCTTTCAGACTCCTCAATTGTATTTCCTCTCTTCCCCACGCACCACTTTGACATTCTCCTCATAGTAGGTTCACCCGTACCAAAATACCGTGACGTCCTTTCTCCATCTTTGACTTTCCCAACTTACGACAACTTTCCCACTCAACCTTGGGTCCACTTGAACCTTCGTCATCTGGGAACAGATTTAACTAACCAGCAATCTCTAAAGTTTACGTCTTCTCCTTCCCAAGGATTCCTAAGCGACTGAGTCCTCCATCGCTTGTCCCACCTCATTGGACTACGACCTGCCGGACGCTTCCAGACCCTTCGACCCACTCATTATCGCAGTTGTTCGGGGATAAAGATAATCGGATCTTGGGCCGTTAGCAACTTTTCTTTGGGAGGCTTGGTGCCATACCTAGTACTTAAACTCTGGAGCCTCCCCCAGTGGCGAATCCTCTGAACTTCCTCATCCACTCCGGCGTCATACCCTTGACGTCCATTCGTTGAAAGAGAACATGTCAATGTACCCTTCGATACGCAATAAGGGTTTTATCTGTGAACCACCAACCTCTACCCCCTTCATCAATTTCCAAGACCCCGTTTTCATTCAGGACGAGTTCCTTCCCGACTGGTCGCAGGAGGCAGCTTTACAGTTCTACAACCAACAACTGCCTCGGCTCCAATCACCTTTCCAGTACCACTCGGGTCCTGAATTTTACTCTCCGCCGTCTTCCGCACCGTCGTCACCGACTTCCTCTCCAGCCTCTTCCACCTCCCACCTGCCAGCGACAGCTGCGGTTGCCGCTGAATACCCCAACTCCTTAGAGGCGCCTTCGATGACACCCGTTTCCTCCTATAACTCATCATTCAACATTCAGCATACCGCGACAACACCGTCCTCACAGCCATACTTGTCACAATATCCTCAATACCTCTTTGAAAACTCCCCAATGTTGGCTCAACAGCCTGTCGCAAACACCCACGGCTGGGAAAACAATCTGCAGCTGCTGAGCTCGGCTCGCATGCAGCACAAGGCATCACCCAGTACCTCGTCGACTCGGTCTGCGCCTGCAGGAAGCTCGTACCAGAGATCTAACGCTTCTACATTGTCGAAACCTTTACCCACTCCCGTCCAGACACCTGTTCAGAACTCGTTTCTCACCGCGCCCTATCAGCAGAACTACGACACTTCGGTCCATGATGGTAGCCAAGCTGAAGCGGAAATGGTGAGGCGGGCTGTGATGGAACAACATCAGAAGCAGCAGCAGCAACAAAATCGCCACCAGCATCAGCCAAGTGATTATTCACTGGCACCTTCGGTATCTACTGTGAGCCACAACTCACCAGTTACTCCTCAGACAAATCTTGAGGAACTCGACGAGGCCTCGAAGGCGATGGTCAATGGTGAGAAACGATATCCCGATATAGACCGATGGATGGATGATTACTTACATCTCGATGCCTTTGCAGACTACAATAACCAGAACGGAAACAATCTTCCGATCGGCATTCCCAGAATCAACCGAACTATGTCGGACATCTACCAAGACGAGCTCTACAACCCAGCCCTTATGCCAACTCCCCAAGTCTCCAAACAGAACACTAACCAGCAGAGTCTTCTGAACCCATTCAGAAACGTTTTTGCTGATCGACTGCAAGCTGCCAACCAGGGCCACATGACTGCACGGTCTCATTCTCCTGTTGTAAGCATGCACCGGGATCGGTCCCCTTTCCGACAGAACTCGCCCCTGGCTGCTGAGTACAACAATGGGCTCCAGCAGCCCCAGATGGCGACCAGTGTGCCTATGACTCAGAATGTAGGCCAAAGTCAAGGAGAAGGGGAACCGAAGACTATGTCCCCCAAGGATGCCCTGCTGGACTTCAACGAGGGGGATGATGCCGGAATTCCTTTGTTCCCGGCAAGTCAGCCTGACTTCAACCTTGGTGAAGCCCTCGGCCTACGACGCGAAAGCTCATCATCATTCCCGCAGTCGCAGAACTTTACTTCCATGGAGTCATTCCCTACGCAGTACGCTCAGAGTGGACTTCCCCAGCAGTATACCTTTGCGCAACAGCAACAAGATCACCAGCAACAACAGAACAACCTCTTGCACCAGACTCCCGAATTCCCTGCATCCCTCCCCCACTTTGAGTCTACCAGCAGTGACGTGGGGGTCAACAACGGTGTGGCTTCTCCACCGGCACAGCCCACCATGCGATGCGCCCCGTGAAAGAAGAGATCACCCGCCCTGAGCGCACTTCTGCGGACAGTGGTACTTACACTTGTACCTACCACGGCTGCACGCTTCGATTTGAAACGCCTACAAAGCTGCAGAAGCATAAGCGCGAGGCCCACCGTCAGACTACGCCTGGTGGCCACTTGGTTGGGCGCGATACTTCCGCACGCAATTCTCAAGCTGGTCCCCACAAATGTGAACGGATCAACCCGTCTACGGGAAAACCATGCAACTCAGTTTTCTCCCGGCCTTACGATCTTACCCGGCACGAGGACACGATCCACAACGCACGCAAGCAGAAGGTCCGGTGTCATCTGTGTACGGAAGAAAAGACCTTTTCGCGTAATGATGCGCTGACCCGGCACATGCGAGTGGTGCACCCCGAGGTCGATTGGCCCGGCAAACAGCGCAGGAGAGGCAGGGAGTAAGCCTGGATGGGGTTGTTGGTGTCAGGCGGGCATGCCTCCCATTCGACTTCTACAGCCAACATGGCTACGACTACCCAATTGGAACACGACAAATGGGAAGATCCATTTCGAGGAGGTCCCTTTTCGGGAGCTCCTTTGGGTTCCACCGTTTCCATACCCCCATTGAGTCAAGATGACGCCGGAAAGCCTCTGACGTCATAGTTGTACCCGAAGGGGAAAGGACTCGCTACCGGGGCCGGATCGTCGGCATGACTTCCGCTTCGGGAGTCACGGCCTTGTGGCCTTGCAGCCTGGTGCAGCACTCATGACATCATCTTCGATATCATTCCTGAATGACGTCATTGCTCAACAGATCTAATTCTGGCGATGTTATCGGTCACTTTACTTTTTCTTTTCTCTTTTTCGCGATTAGACGGTCTCTTATGATGACGCATGTGGATTCTTTTTTTCTTTTCGTTTCTACTTCCTACGGTACCATACAGGTGTGGTGTTTCGAATTCAGACAGCCGGCTCAGTATTTTATCATTTTTTCTAATTGCGGTTATTTTTGCGATTTGAGCATATGTGGGGCTTAGATTTTTCTTTTGTTTTGAACTGGTTTTACCACTGGTGGTTAAAATGGTCGCATCCAAAAAGAAGCAACGGGTTCATTGGGGATTTGATGCAAACTGATATTACCCTCATCATAATTATTCTGCGGTTGGTTTTTCCAAAGTTCTCGAGCAAGCCGCGTTACGAATCCTTTTTTGTTACGATGTACAATATTCACTCATCCTGTACGATCACTATGATATGACGTCTGCGTGTTTTTTTTTTCTGATTTGCATTGGGCTGGCATGGGTGTGTTGGGACAGTGTACAGAGTGTGCATTGGATTGGTGTGTATAGTATGACCAACATGTATAAATAGTCACTTAATGAACCGCGAGGTTACCAAAACTTCTGATCCACACCAGACATAATAATCATTAGTAACCGTCCACCTCTATTTCCGAGTCCTGAGGCAATCATAAGCTCCGAGTCAGACAGCTCCGTTGTCAAAGCTCAAGCTTAGCTGCCCCTCACTTCGCTTAGCAAGTCAAGCCATCATCACCACAACCATCGTCCATAGATATCAAGACTCCCGACCGACTAGTTGGTAGAATACGAGCACGACTACGTATACTCTCCATTGACGATGGAAATTAAGACCAGCCGTGCGCTTCCCACTGGCCCTCTCGTCTCACCCATAGGATTGCCAGCAATTGAATCGTCAACATCATCACCCTGTTAATCACGTCGATCTTCCCCGCCCTAGCCCCCCGCCCGGACTGTAATTCCCATGCAATCGGCCGTTGTGTGCGTTGATTCGCCAATGGGTCTGGAGCTGTGACAAACATGATCCATTCATGCATGTCTCCTTATATTAAGGCCCATCGGGGATACGGAAAGTCGTTATCCGTGGGTCCAATCCTGCTATCAGTGGCCTCATTTGACAAATAACGAATCGAATAATCCCCATTCAGAAATTAGAATTTAAAATGAACAATGTGCATACATGAATCAGAAACTTCATAGCCACAATTTTCATGTGTAACGCAATGCGGTATTGAGACTTTTGAAGGGAGGGAGTGGGGGGTTACCGAGTACATTTGAATTGAATTGTTCTTTGTATGTATCGCATGTTTGTTTGTATGTACAAGGTTTGTGGCGCAGTTACTACATAAGATATTTGTATCTACTTTATTTTAATTCACTATACAGTTCGTTATACATATTGCTGTAGACCTGAAACTGAACCTAGATTGGAAGCTGAGGATGCCTAATTTTTACAAATTCTGTTTCTGAAATTTGACAATAATTCAAAAAAGACATAGAAAGGGATTGCGTGTGATCTCAGATCTACAGTTGAGGTAACCGCGATATCATACTTCAGTCATACGCCCTGTTTTGCGAAGGGATGGACTTGAATCATTGAATCATGGGGCAGGTTGTCGTACATCCATACATACATACCGATGACGGGAAAAGGGGATGTACAGTAATGTAAGATTGGATTCATGCGGCGTTGATCATGACGCCATTTTGCAGGGGGCTTTTGGTGGGTGTGTCTCGGGTAGAGATCCACTGTACTTTCTTTGGGTGTGGCTGAGACTATCTTAAACATCTTTGGGTTCGTTGATGTACTCGGAGTATGTAAATGTAAATATGGTGAATGGTTGTATTTGTCTATCTTGTGTATAATTGGAAACTCGATCACTGTACTGTCTGGTGCAATTAATTGAAGAGTCAATTAATAGTAGTAGTTCTCTGGTGGGTAAAGGACTCATCTAATCACCTTGCATGAAGCTCTACAGAGTATCTAGTAGGGACAGATACTTACATCCATTAGTCCTGTTCATGACAGTTGGAAGATCGCTTGTCGGCAGAGCTGAAATGTTCAGTCCGTGTGGCTTGAATAGTTTGTTGGGAGTTGTTGTGTATCAGTTCTAGTTAGGTTAAATGTGTGCCTGAGGAAGTGTTTGCACACTGTGCCACTACTCTCACTAGGCATCTCTTTCAATAGAACAGGCGAATGCTCTGGCAAGGAGGTATCCCTGAGCATCCTGAAAATGCCTTGACTTTTATCTACTGCTTTTTAAAGAGCATTCTGCCATCGCATATCACTCCAATCCTTGAAAATATCGACCCAGCTTGTTTCACATCTACCAGGCCATAACTCCGACTTCGCTTCACGAAACCTCTGACTCCCAGATAAATGATCAACTGGCTGACCTTCTATCAGATCGTCGAGTGACCAGTGCCTGATGAACTGCTGTGCCTTTCTTCCAAGTTTTCGCAGAAAGTGACTGTCCTCGTGCTGATAGATATCGATTATAACCGGTAGTCTGGAAGGGTTCTTCCACAACGGACTGCAAAGGGACGAACTCTATATAACAGCATTCCGCAGCACGCAGATATCAACATAGTGTATCGTAGTCTATTGAATATGCGGTATGGGACTGACTTTTCCTTAACATCATACTCATTATCTCTTCTACTTAGACCGAATACACTCCGTGCCCTAAGATCCTTGAAGTTCTATAGTACCAATGTCCATTGCGAAGTCGTTCAAGATTCTTGCCCTTGCCGGCCTCATATCAACGCATTATCCAATCTAGGCTGAAATATTGACTGCGTGGATGCCGGCTTCAAAGATTCAATTGTAAGAAAGCTAGCATAGAATTCTCCCAAAGGGCGCAAAGCTATCGATTGCGTGGCGTTTCCCTTTTGATAGATCTCTATGTTGATAAGGGGCTAATTTGTTGGCGTGGACTGGAAGTACACCTCATTTTCTTAATTACGGAGTTTTGGGTACCTGCTGAGAACGCCATATGTTACTATTTCCTATATAATATGCTAAACGGGCTGATACGTCTGCTACTGATCCATGTGATCTTCTGGGATAGTTTTCTGCATAGCATTTGGTCCCCTTCTAGTCTATTTCAGGGTATCCTGGTGAGTTTATTCTCCAGCGATAAGGGAGCCAACCTTGTTGCTGCATAAATCTTGAGAGAGAGCGCGAAATACTAGAAGAAAAAGACAAAATAGAGATTCTATCTTGCGAAGTGATATATATAGTCTGCTATCCCAGCTCGCCCAATCAGAAGGTGTTAACACTCCCACTTTCAATCTCCTCCATCCTTAGTAATATCTAGATTAGATATCGAGTTTGCCAGAGTGAATAATATCACCGTTAACGAGAAGCACTTTTTCTATTAACCAAGCCAGTAATTACGAAGCCACGAGCACCGGGCAGTATTCCACTGCCGACACAACACGCATTTGAATGCATGTGGGTCAGGAATGATATAGATCTATTAGCATGTGTCCGAATTGATTCTGTAATCGAACATAGCATGCCAGCCTGGGCTAGAGGGGCAAGAAGAAGGCTTTGGCAGAAGGTTTTGCTAGATATTTCGCCATTTGGTGTCCTGTCTGCGTTTGATACGGGTTCTGGTATACGGGTGTGTCGGATTTAGAACTATTTCAGGTTTCATTAGCCTGTCGTTGTAGTTGTATTTTAGAATAGGCTGTGCAAGTGTACTTACCCTTCCTTTTTTGGGTTATTCTTTGAGATTGAATAATGAACGCGCCGACTATACGAATCTTGTTTGATATAGTCCAAGACCGCCGTAATCGAAGGGTCGAGCACAATAGAACAGCCGATAGAGCGAATGCAGTGGCAGGAGCGCGTGGTGGAAATGATAACGAGAGTTGGGCTACTTCCTCGGGGTAAAGCCATGCTATTTCTATTAGTTGACTCATTTAATAGGGGCGTAGCCTAATTTTTGTTCATATCCATGATTCCCTGTATGATAGTGCACCTACAGCACCAAGAAAAAACTAGTTATAGAAACTTAGGGAAGTAGGAAACCACGAAACTCCAAAGGAGAATATATGCCCATAAAAGCTCTTGATGACGGCCGTCATCCTTTCGGCAGTAGCGAGCTTCTTACATCCTTGAACTCAAGCTTCCTCATAATACTGAGGTAGTCTAGTCTGTTGAGCAAGTTGATCATATCTCGTACGTCTGCAAATGTGGAATGGAGGCCCCAGAGGACGTTCTTCTGACGTCTTAGTACCAGTGCAAATTCCTTTAGACCAGGTATGGATCTTTGTGATGTAGTGGTAAGAAATAGCTCACCAAAAGCATACCTGTCAATGAACAGTAAAAAAACCACTGCACGATGATCATGGCATGTTCGACGGCTAACAACCGGTCAAGCAAGTTGATAGAGGGTTGGTCAGGAACCTTGACAAGCAGCAGGGTTAAGTGAATATGTCCAGAACAACTCGCCTTAGGAATTGCTAAGCAATGATGCAATTACAGCCCCAAATGATGCTCTAGACTGGGTGACTTAATCCTGAAGAATGGTAGATTCTATCTCTGTACAGTCGGCGGTCATCTTCAATCCGTGCCAGGTGTTGTTTGAAACTCCCTCATGACTGCACCGGCTGGCTCTATCACGAGCCAATTTTTGTCAAAAATAAAATACAGCATAAATGTTTCGAGCCGTCATTATTATGCCTGCTTACAAGGTCATTGTGAACCTGCGGACCTTCGGCCCTGATGAGTGGCCGGGAGACAACTCTTCTCGCCTTCAATGGCCTAGAAGTAGCACGTCTTAGCCGGGGTCTCGAATGTCTATGCATTAAAGGATTAGTAGATGCAAGACTACTCCAATTCTGGCCATCTGCGGTTTCACTAATTGCTGGATTCTCCGAAGTTTCTCCCGACTATGGAGTGTAACTGCACTGCCGGGCTGTGTTAAGAAAAAGCAAAAAAGAGACTCCGGCGTCACCGACTGCAATGAGGTGGCATGGGAATAATAAGATGCGTTCTTAATCATAACCCCGCGCGTGTCTAAAATATGAACGGCTTTTGTAGGCAGCTGGAACGGTATAGGTCTTAGTGGAAACACGTCTCAATCATTTGCCGGGTTCTCTCAAAGCCACCTATGATGGGAAAGAAGCGTCTACATTATCAAATTGCTCCACAAGGGTGATGCAGCTCATGATCCGCTCTTGCTTCGTCGGGGGATTGTGCTCCGGCCATTCGCTTTTTGTACAGAGATAGAAGATTCCTGTTTTGCCTCCGCGGCTCATCAATATTCAGTTGTAGAGCGATTCAGCCTTCGGTATCGGTGTCCAAGTATTCCTGAGCGAGTTGTTGGAACTCGTGCCAGGCTTAAATTCTCAGTAAATTGATTTTTGCGTATGGCGATCTCTTTGTCGCTAAATGAATAAGGACATTGTCCGGCAAAGCTCAAGCTTGACCATTCGCTGAAAATCATTCTACTAAGCTTACCCGGAGTGGAATAACAACAACTTCAGAGACTTCTCCACGGCGGATGAAAAGTTCTCGGAAAACACATGGGATATTCATGGCGTTATGTGCAACTCTATCTTCAAGGATTATCGCAGCTTCGTAGACTTTTGCTAGTTTGGCCTGGGACCATTCCTGTAAAGCAGCAGCTGTACCTTCGTCCACGTCACTGAAGTCATCAGGGAGTTTAGGTTGTATAAGCACTTTTGTATAGTTTTGCGGAGGCTTTAGAAACAAAGATCACTGGGCTTGAAGAAAGAACGGAAGGATCGACAAAGATTGAAAATCGATTAGCGACGCTATCCTAGAGCTCTCCTTAGGCGAAACAAAAATATTCCCTATATGGAGGTCACTATGCCATAGTGTAGGCTGAACAGACTAGGATAACACTGGATGTGAGTCCAGCATCTGCATTAGATCCATTGCATATTCTAAAAGCTGGGTTTGTTCTTGAATGTTTCCTCGGCTAAATGTTGGCTGCTTATCGATTGGGTGCTTGCTTGAGGTCTGATATAGCTCTCGCATTGCAATTGATATCCCGAGATCTGATACTGTATTCTCTATGCGATCACTAGCCTGTGCACATGGCAGAGTCTGGGTTACTCACAAGGCCCTCGATCAAGACCCCCACTTCGAGTGGATAAGTCCGTATATTTCCTCACTGGTATAAAGGGTGTGAGTAAGTGGGGAAACTATGGTCAGGAATACATACCATACTCCAAGAGCCTATCTCACATGTTGTTGCAAGGGACGGTGGTCCAGCAATCAACAGGGAAGGTTCGCAATGACTTCCTTTGCATTTGGCTTTTTCATTAGAAGAGCCTTGCTAAAGCCTCCTTGGAGATACGAGATGAGTCCCCATCGGCGAAAGCAGCAACATCACCAAGCGTATCCAAGTCGAACTTCAGGTAACGCTGATCAAGCTGGCGTTGTTCGTCGACAAGGAAATTCCCGTTAGTATACCATACTCACGTGTCCGGCCCGACATGTTGTCCCGAGCTGAAAAGGTTCATACTACAATGGCATTTGCATCCCTTCAACCTCCAACATTGCTCAATAACTTTTTGTCTACCCTTGGCTCTATATCTTTTCCTTTTCCTTTTGTTTGCTATGCCCTCAATATCGAGAGCTGTTTTATCTGTCCTGGTGATCCTATCTGGATGATCAAGGCCTTGCCCTTATTCAAGATGGGCTGAAGGATCCTACCATCGTTCTGGGGTAAAGAGACACCCAAAAAAGGGGCGAAAAAAGAAAAGAAAAGAAAAAAAGAAACAAAGAAAAACAAAGAAAGAATGATCGCTTGGATCTGGGCGCAAAATTCGGGATCATGCTGATCCTCTCATGTTGACCAAATTTGGCTCACCGTATGAACAAATCCGAGTGTAGGCAAATACTTCTGTCTCTTGGCACTTGGTACAGGACTATCCGCGTCATTATTTATATACTAAAGATAATAAGCTATCTGGCATGGACCTAAGCGCTAGTCTACTGGAATAGCAAGCGATGGCGCCAAAGGCCACGTTTTCTGCTGCCAGCACCACAAGCGCAACTGTTCCGTTTTGCTCTCACCGAGTCGATCGACAAGATGTGCCGCGCATCCTTCACATTGCTATAGTGACCAACTACGGATCAATTCTCCACCCTGCTCCAAATACGTGGGGGAGGACTTTCTTTCTCACGGTAATTCGTTTGACCGCTCTACTTATGTGCTTCAATGCCTTGAGCCAAGTATGGCAAGGACTATCGTTCCAGCTCGTTCTACCAGTAATCCCTTTGATTGTTCGACACCGAACATGACTATAATAAGCGTTAATAAGCGATTAGCGATCAGCTAGTCATGCACGCGTTCGAAATTAGTTAGGAACTGGTAACCTTTTCGCCGGGTACAGGGGTGGTTAACCGGAAGCTACCGGGTTGGATGTGAAGCTCTACTTCCACTGTTCCATTGGCCTGATGGTTCTTGAGATCAGATCGAAGCAGAAGAATGAAAAATGGTACAACAAACCAAAAGTTTAGGCCTGAGGAATAAAACTGGAAAGGAGAGGGCAAGAAGAACGCTGCCTCAGCCGTTGATCGCTTGCAAATCAGACTCTGAAGATCTCAGTTTCAGGTACCATTTAACCTTATTTTCATTCCTCACGTTCCCAACTTCCAATACTTGCAAGTTGCTATCCACTAGGAAAAACTAATCTGAATCCACCTCCGTGTGAGCTACACCAGACTGGTATGGCTTGGCTTCCTTTGAGAAACTTTACGTCCCACCGACCCGCCGGAGTTTAGTGGCTTAATCCTGCTAGTGATATCTACCTACCTCGGCTTTTCGCTGCGACTAGCACATCGTTCAAGACTAATCGATTTTCAACCCAAGACTGTCTCAAAATGGGAAATGGAAAGTGAGACAGGAGCGTATGAGCTTCTTCCTTGACTATGAACTTTGGTTGACCTCTGCTGGAGGAACCCTTAGGTATTATTATATTCCTTGTTTACTCAAGGAACATGGGCTTTTGAACCCCCCACATTGACCGGCATCCGGCCGAGGTCGGTACTGTCTAGAAAAGTTTGAAGTATTGATGAAGCTGAGTATTTCAGATGGATGGGCAGTTACGGTCGTCGGCTCCGGACACGCCTAGGAGCCGATAACGTCGATCAGCACCAAGAATTTCCCCCTTCCTAGACCCTTAGCTTCTATACTATATCCCGAGATTCATTGGCTGTCTACAGGAAAAGGATCTACTTAGTGTAGGCACTTTATTCAAGACTACCTAATCACAATACATGCAGAAAGGTACGTAGACCCTGTGAATCACGTGGACAACCCTAATCACATTCTGCGTTTTAGACTACACAGTATATGTACCAGTTAGATGGACATCAAAGCTGGGGAAAGTGGAACCCGCCAGTCCATTTTTCCACCTATTCGTTTCTCCGAAGATGTGCCCAAATATGGCGCGAAAAGGCCATCAATAGGGGAGACAGAGTGGCGGACTGGTTGAAGCTGATCTTTTTCCAGTTAGGGAAGGCAGTTCTGCCTGGTACTTGAGGAGCTGTCATTGCTTACAAGCCTATGAAAAGACACAGATGGTCCTCTGTAATTTATTTTTAGCGCTCTATAATTCCTTTCTGGTCGGTACCATTCGTCAAGCCCGCATCACCAGGCATCCGCTATTCGATCTAACGTACACGCGGACTTTCGCACCCTAGATCGATTGCGATGATTGAATACCATTACTGCCTAGACCACTGGTATGGTGCAATACCCGACCAGAGTTATCCGGGTATGTCCAGTGATAAAGCCATAACCCTTGTTATCATCGTTATCATCCTTTTCGCCACTTTTCCGGTATGCATTCGCTTGTTCTTCTTGGCCGAAACCATCGCGCATTCCTTTGAAACGGGCTCTTGTATACACCGAGAAATAGTAGCATCTGGTGATTGCTCGGCAGGGATGGTAAGGATGGCACTATTCAAACCCAACGACGTTAAGCGTACCGCTGATCGACGTGGCCGGGCCGTTGCCAGAAACCATCTTGTTCTTCAGCCGAGAAGCTAACCGCTTTGATTTCAACCGGACGAGTGGGTCGGGTCTGAATCCTTCGATTCCAGAATTCAGGGCGGCGGGTGACAAAGTGGAATTACCTGTCTGGGGCCTTGGACGATTTGCCCGCTTGGGGCGCATGTTCAGAAAATAGATCGAGCCATTTAATGTCCTATGATCTGAGGGCATTCTGATTGCACAGTACCATGTGTTTCTAGCGTGAAGGAAACGCATCAAGCTAGTGGAGGCCTTTAGCGCGACCAGCAAGTTCCGGCCGTCTTTTGCTTCCAAGTTCCGATGTCAACTTCACTTCTCATTGGAGCCTTGATATGCATATCTTCATCGAGGATGGCTAGGATTCAGATCCTTCTATTGCAGACCACTTTCTCGTACCCTCCTCCACAGTCGATCAAAGTTGCTCTTATTGAGGCCCCGGACGATGAATCCTTCGCTCCGCTGTCCCTACTTATGGACGAGCATGCGGCTACCCGGTGATTAGGGCTAGCTTAAGACTATCCTAGGCAAAGGGAAGCCAATAAAGGATGTAGGACTAGCGTCGACACTAGATGATGAGCCTGCAGATGAGGGATATTAGAGTTTACGAATGCTGGACCTCAATTGAAACCTGACGGGAGCGGAAGCGGGTCTCTGGATGCCAATCACGTTCACTGATACGTAGATGGTGTTTTAATCTGGAGATTCAAGAAAACGGAAAATTCCGCGGCCATCCTGCAGAAGAAGATACACTGGCTATCCATGCAGGCATTTTCCTAGTCAAACCAATATATCCGACAGCTTTGAGCCTAGCGTGATGCTCGAAGCGGTCACGATCTATAAAAGGTTCAATCACTCGCTCGCCGTCCAGCCAGAACCTCCACTCGATCAAGATACCTCGTCACCCCCCAGATCAGACTAATCATATACCTACATACATACGTATATACATACATATATATCTCTCACAATGGTGTCTTCTTCTGAAGTCCCCAGTCACTTGTCCAATAGTTGGAAAGCCACCGAAGCCCCTTCCCGACGTTCATCGCCCCGTCTTTGCTCTGCATGCGACGCTTGTCGTCAGTCTCGTGTCAAGTGTACCGGCGGTAATCCATGCCAACGTTGCGGGAACAATGGTGCAAATTGTCATTACAGTGTTTCGATGCGGAATGGAAGGCTGAAGGCGAACAGAGTGCAAAAGCCAGCTGCTCAAGCTTCACCTCCCTACAGCGGTACTCCTACCGGCAGACATAACCGCGGAAGCTCGAGAGACCTGCACATGAACGACGGTCTAAGTGCAAACACAAGCACGATATCTGCTCCACAGTCTATCTCCAACGATGGGCTGTCTTCATGTGATACAGATCCCTCCTTCACGGGGCCCTATTTTGCAACTGGATTGAACCACAGTTCCTTACTGCAAGTATCAGTATGCCTAGTCACACCCCCTGCAAGGTTCATGCTGACTCCAAATTGAAACCCATAGGCTGATCTGAATGTTCACCACCCATCCAGCACCCCAATGGATTCTATAACCTCCAACCTGGCTCTGTCGTCAGATATGCTCCTCGGCATAGGCCTAGGTTCTGGCAGTTCTACAGATGATGAGTGGGGTTCTTCGACCGGAATCTCTGGCTTTAATATGCCACCGAGCCCGTTCGACTTGGGTAGTCGGTCTCGCTCAGCTAGATGTGCGTGTATGAGGGTACAGCTGCTCTGCATCGCTGAGCTAAGTGGGGCTCAAGATGATATTGACCATATGGTCCTGGGTTCCATTCTTGAATTATCTCGTCAAACATGTGAGCAAATTAGACAAGAGCTGTCCTGTACGCTCTGTACAAAAGACTCAATCCGATTTATCATGACCATCGTCGTGCTCCAGCATCTTACAAACCTCTTCTGCAGGGTGGCCAACAATGGTACATGGTATGTCTCTAATGCACCGCTGGGCTTAGGGTCATTTCGGCTGTCGGAGGAAGAGGACCGAGCACACAAGAGCCTACTCGTTGTCTCATCTCTAGGTTATGTAGATGCTATCCTGGACCTCCTGGGAAGTTCGGTGCGAGAGTTCCACTACGCAGAAATTGTGCAACAGAAGACTGGTGAAATAGCCACAGAGACGGGCCGTTCTAATCTCAAATGGATCATGGAGACGGTGTCCCGCTTGAGGGGTCAAGTCCAAACGATGATCAAAGTGATAGGGGGGTTAGATTGGGCGCGCACTACGAGTGGTATTCAGCAGGAATAGTCATGGCTGTTAAGATCAGAGGTCATCCCTGGATCTAACATAAGACTAGCCGCGGATTTCTACTGTCGTCCTGTCCGACGAGTGGGTTGATCGAATCACAGTATGGCCCATGGCTGGTTAAGTTACTTCCGGTCGACTTGTTGGCCATACCTGTGGGCCACTCCTCACCATATCTTCTGGTGACTGATCACCTCTGTATCAGTCTCCGTCCGGCTAGTCCACCCACCACAACAACATCTACGCTGGTTACACAAGAACGTTTTCTGACCGATCTCAAACATGGTCCTCAGCGCGGTTGAAGAGGCGTTTCCCAGTAAAGGCTTACAGTAGTAAGCCTGCTGTGATAGATTCTGACGGTTCACGTTTTCCTATACACTGATCCGTCCAACTGAACCGCGCCAACCAGCATCCGGCTCGGGTAACAGAACCTCCGGCGGATAGAAGAGCCCGCTCAATCTTCTGTTGTTGTGCTGAACGTGTTGCTCATTGAGCGGAATCCCAGGTGTACGCCTCTGTGGCCTAGGACGGGTTTTCCATCTGAAATGAATCGAGGCCCATCTGGAGTTTAAGTGTGAACACTTCGGGGTAAGCGTTATTCCGTTCTACTATACTAGCTTGGACACAAATATCCTCATCCTTCTTCTTTTCCTTCCTTTTCTTTCAAAGCAGAACCCCTTTTTCTTGATTACGAGACCTGGGTTTTTCGAAAAGTAGAAATCATGATAGATTTGTATCTAAATTTTGTGTCATGTTCCAATAGAAGCCGAGTTGTACAGGAATCTCGATAATAAGGCGAGGCAAGGGAAAAGAAACGCAGATCCACTGAAGAAAAGTACAGGACCAAATACACGAGTGAGTGATAGTTATAGAAAATAAAATGCTACCATCATTGAACATATGCACTATTTTTTGTTTCCCAATACTTTGTATCTAATACTGTATAAGACAGTGCTTTTATTGTGAGAAAAATGTTAATGCAAAACTTCCCAAGACACGTTTAAGCAGAACTAAGAACCAAGCACGGCGGCCCTTGCATCCTCATAGAGGGGAGAAATCCCAGTCCAATGTTTGAACTATATAGCGAGTCAGTTTTTGATGTTCAATAGAGTACTATGGATACGGATTAAAGCTTACCTGGTACCATCCCTGACCAACCAGAGTCTCAAGTCCGGGAATAGTCTGCCAATCGGAATCGGAAGCCAGCTGCATCAATGCCGTCACGGATGGTTTGTAAGCCATCTCAAGAAGAACACGGTGTGCCTTCTCTCCTGTCTTGACCACATCGGCATCGGCCTCTTGGGCGCGCTCAAACATGTGGCAGAGGATCTCACGCATAACGGGGTCGATTGGCTTGTCGGCAGGGATAGTGCCGATGGCCACAGAGGGAAGCGTCTTTAGTGTCTCCAGGCTCTCGACGACCTGGATATTGTAGCTGGAGGGGAAGGTCGAGACCATGCTCTGGAGCTTGGCGGCCGATCGTCCAATAACATAGATAGGAGAGAATCCCATGCTGTGGAGGGCGTAGATAGCAGCGCGGGCAGTACCACCGCCACCGATAACGAGAGCACTGACATCCTTATTGGCAGTCTCAACACCGGCGTTACGGAGGGACAGGGTCATTCCTTGCCAGTCAGTGTTGGTTCCCACTAAGCGCGCTGGCTTGTCTCCATTGGCGACAGGAATGATGGTGTTCACGGCGCCAATGATTTCGGCTTCTGGTGTGATCTCGTCTAGCAGGGGCATGATGTCCAACTTCAAAGGGATTGTCACGGAAGCGCCTCCAAAATCAGGAGACCGAATGAAGTCCTTGACGTCTTCAACGTTCGCCGTCTCTAAACGGCCATACTCGTGAGGAAGGCCGGTCTGGGAGAACAGTGTATTATGGAGAACCGGGGAGCGAGAGGCTGAGATGGGGGTGCCAAACAATGCGAACTTCTTTTGCTTTATCTCTCCCATCAGGGACAATCCTTTGCGGATTTCGGTCGCAGAGAGTTGGCCAGGAGCAGCCTTGAAAGGCAGGCTAGGGTGAGAAACTGGGGTCATGAAGCCATTTAGGATACGGCTGAGTTGTCCGTTATCGCCCATGTTAATAGCAATTAATGGCGTCTCGTGTGCTTCCTCTGCCCAGATCTTAAATTTCCTGAGCGCCGTATTATCATCTAGGTTCTTTGAAACACCGACAAGCTTGATGATGTCGCCGTATTCAAGAGCTTTGTTGTAGTACTTTATCCACGACATATTCGCCCATGACAGTTCCCCCTTGGGGTCGTGGTGTGATGCGATGATCTTTGAGTAGCCCTTCATCTCTGTGACGGTGCGCAGCATTTCGTCGGGGAAAGCGATTTCGAGGTCCACAAATTCACTTCCAGATCTGAACGCAAGGCGGTACAGCTCCATTGCAGCATCGTGCGCTTCATCAGGGAAACGGCCGCCTTGACTCTTAGTGCGAATCGTGAATATCAACGGAAGCGAAACGCAGCTACGCAGGTAAGCCATCTGCTCGGCCACATAGTCGACCGACGGGATGTCATTATCCGATGATGGGTCCTTCAATAAATCGACGCGGAGTTCCACGGCGTCGGATCCCACGCAGACCTTTTCTAAAATATCGCCAGAAGTTCGCAAGTCGGGCAAGGTCAAAGACACAAAGAAGGAATGCTTCTTGCGCTTAATGATGCTCAGGCTGTCCGATTCACCGGTGACAACATTGAAGAAACGGGTGAAATCCTCTGATGCCTTAGAGAGCTTACCCGTGGCATGCTGGCTGTAATACTGGATGTTGCTACATTCTTGGAACCATGGCTTCCTGCGTAACCATACGCCCATCATATCCTCAACGTAAGCGGGGCGGGTCTTGTCAATGTTGAGGAAGTCCATCACTTGCGTGATATCGCGCATAATTAGCATGACATTGCCTTTGTTCTTATGATAGTCAACGAGCAACTTTCTGGCCTCCGGAATCTCAACTATGCCCCCACCACATGCGAGAACATAACCAGTTGAGCGTTCCTTTAAAGTGCGTTGCAAGAGGTTAAGCTCGGCCTCTCTAAACCCTTGCCAGCCGCGCTGCTTGACAATTTCCGGAATCGTCTGACCTTCAACATTTTCCAATTCGGTATCAAGATCCACGAATGGACGATTCAAGGTCTTTGCGACCCAGCGACCAGTCGTGGTTTTCCCGGCACCACGCATTCCAATTATGAAGACTGAAGCAGTGGCCCTTCCGGCACCAGCCAGAGGTGATGATTCCTCTTCTTTCAGTTCTTTACCCTCTAGCTTGGCTGAGAACTTCAGCCTCAGAGTGTCCCACCAGCCAGGCCATGTCTTGCCTACACATTCCTTTTCTAAGATGAGGGTCGCTGAGGAGCCACTAGAGAGAGTACGCTGAAGCTGAAAGCAACGCGGTGGTCGTCATAGCAGTAGACACCGCCAGCTGGCTGCCGAAGAGTTGAGCGGTCGATACCGTCAATCTCAAGTCCATCATCGTGTTCCCGACAGACAACGCCGAATTTGGCGAGCTCATCCTTCATGGCCTTGATACGATTGCATTCCTTTACACGCTGGTTTGCGATTCCATAAATACGAGTGGTATGGTTCGCGCCGTCTCCACGAGCAACAGCAGCGAGAACAGATGCGGTAAGGAATGCGTCGGTCATAGGTTCCATATCCACGTTCGGCAGCGGCCGCAGAATACCATCGGACGGTCCGACGACAGTGGTTGAGGTGTCAGTCTGCTTGACGGTACAGCCCATGGGCCCCAAGACCTCGACGGCAAAACGGGCATCACCTTGGAGGGATTTGGATCCGATGTTAGGAACGGTGCATGTCGTTCCAGTAATCGCTGCAATTGCCAGAGGATAAGTCGCAGAGCTAGCATCGCTTTCAATAACGTATTCGGCAGGGTTCACGTAACGGCCCTGAGGGATATGGTATGTGTGTTCCTCAGTCGTGGACTTTTGCACATCGATACCGAAGGATCTCATCATTGCCGTTGTCATGTCAATGTAAGGCTGAGAGATGGGCTTACCACCCACCAGTTTCAATGTGACTGGCTCCTTAGCGTACGGAGCACACATGAGCAAAGACGATACGTATTGAGAAGACACTTTAGCAGCAAGGTTGATTCTTCCTCCTGCAAACCCGCCAGACGCAGCTACCTTGAGAGGGAGACTGCCTTTCCGCTCCATATACTCGACCGAAGCACCATTTGCTGTCAGTGCATCCACAAGGTCGCCAATGGGTCTTTGCTTCATGCGGTTGTTGCCAGTGAGGACGCTTGAATCTACGGTGCTTGCATTGGCAAGGGTTGCGACAGTGGTGAGGAATCTAGAGGCAGTACCTGCGTTACCGAGGTAGAGCTCAGAGGGGCTTGCTTGAAGGTTTCCGCCTTTGCCATTTACTACAAGCACTTCACCCTCCTCCTCCCAGGAGAAAGTTGCGGCACCGAGTCTTTCCAGAGCGTTCAGCATGACTTCAGTGTCGTCGGAATGCAGTAGATTCTTGACGCGGCAAGTTCCAGAACCAAGAGCAGCAAGAACCAAAGCTCGGTTGGAAATACTCTTTGAGCCTGGAGGAATGCAGATAACATTAGATGCTGGCTCTACGCCAGGGTGTACTTCGATGCTCGGGGCAAGAACAACGCCGATATCCTCATTGGGAACTACACTAGCCTTTGGCTCGTATGTGCGTCCAATAGCCGACAAAAGAACGATCTTCTTCTTCGGACCATCATTCTTCTTATCGAGAGCCATGTTGAAAAGCAGCTGGTCAACCGAGCAATGCTTTCCGGCAGTGAGTTTTCTAATGCGCGAATCTTTCAAAGACGTGGGCAATCCGTAGGCGGCGATGCACTTGACAATCCGAGCTACAGCAACACCCTTGAGAATGCCAAGGTGCCGGGCAAGCTCTGCTTCTTTTACCATACCAATAGCAACACACTCTCCGTGAAGAACCTGAGGAGTGAGAATTGCTTCGATAGCATGGCCAATGGAGTGACCCCAATTGAGAAGGTTTCGGAGGCCGCCCTCTCGTTCATCTGCAGAGACAACATAGGCCTTGTGACGAGCGGATGCGAGGATCCGTGCCTTCAGAATATCCTCAATACCCTCAAACCAACGCTGGCCCCGCTTACGCTCACTCCGGACAGCAGTCAAGATCACCTCAGCATTGTCCTCCAATGCAGTGAATTCTTCTTCACTAGAGATGGCAGCCGTTTTGATAACCTCAGCCATGCCGTTAATGAACTCCCTAACGGGAAGCGTTTCCAAGAATTCCAGGTCAATGTAGATCCTTGTCGGCTGCCAGATTGCGCCGATCAAGTTCTTTCCCAGCGGAGTATCAATCGCAGTCTTTCCACCAATTGAAGAATCCACCATGGCGAGGAGGGTCGTCGGAACCTGGACATATCGAACACCACGCATATACGTCGAGGCCACAAATCCAGTGAGATCTCCAATGACACCTCCGCCCAGCGCAATAACCACAGTGTCACGGCCACATGGGGGACTTTGGCTCAACATCCAATCTTCGATATCTGCTTTAGTCTGTCGGGATTTGGAGACCTCCCCTGGTGGACAATGGTATACTAACAACCGTGGGGCGGGGGAAACGGCGGCGGCGGCATCCTCGAAGCTCTTTTGGAATCCGGGGGTATATATCGATCCGATGTTCGTATCGGTGATGAGAACGTAGGTTGTGGAGGGACAGCCGCTGATCAGGTCCTTAGCGACATAGTTACGCCAAAGGCCGAAATCAGCGATTATACTCTCCTGCCCCAAAATCTTTATCTTAGTGGGTTCGGCCATGGTTGGAGTCGCACGGGATCTAGGTAGTAACCAAGGTGATTTGCAATAGTATTTGACGTGAAAGGAAATCGATATGTCGTTTTAGTTCATGCTGTGGATAATTACAAGAGCTCCAGGTTCGTCTGACGCACAATCGCAACCACCGACCCTGAAGTTGGTAGAGAATCGCACGTTGAATCGATCACTTGTCAGTGAGATCTGGAGCGGGGCAGGGCTCGGAAAATAAAAAAGGTCAAGAAGGATAATTCTTTTTTAAAAAAGCAATTGCTGACAGATGACTCAAGGAAATCTGACTCCAATCGCTCCGAGCAAAAAAGAAACAGGACAAAACGCGAAAACGAGAGCTTATGGTCTTTGCCCTCGTAGTAAGCGGTAGTGTTGTACCAAAAATTCCACCGGATGAAGATGAATTGACTCACCGTTCGTTCTCCGATGTCGCCCCGGATTCGTAAAACTGCCAATGATTTGCGCCGGCCGTACTCCGTACCGCTTTCCCGTTTGGGTATCTGGCCAAACAGACCGGGATCTACAGAATTGATATTGATGCCAGTGATCGTCCATCATGTCATGTATTGATTGATCGCTATAGAATTTGTATCTGTTATATCACATATCTTTTCTGAACCCATCCGACCTGATGCTCTTTTCACATCTTTTCTCACTGGTATCCAAGAACTCCGTTCCTTAGCGGTTCAAAACATAAACACACATATCTGCAAAAAAAAGTACACGGAATGTATACATGGCTGCTATTAAGCAACTAACCAAATGAGACGATCTTAATACCGACCATATCCACCCTGGTTCCTGGAATTGTAGTAGTCCCGACCTTGGCCTTGGCCTTGATATCCTCCGCGTTGATAACCTCCACCCCGATAGTCAGCCCCTCCGTAGCCAGACTGCCGTCCGTTATATTGACCGGATTGGTTGCCGTAGGATCCCTGATGCTGATGTCCCTGCTGACCGCGGCCGTAGTGGTCGTTTCGCCCATAGTTCGTCTGCTGATAACCTTGTTGCTGAGAATGTCCTGAGCCATAATGATTCCGGTGGTTTCCGCGAGGAGGGGGTGGGGGACCCCGGGAGAAGTTCGCAGATCCTGGTACTGGGGGAGCCCAGCCAGAAGGCATCCCCTGAGCGCCTGAATTGGCCGGGGGCATGAAGTTGGGATCGAGATGTGCTGCAAAAGGATTTGGTCGGTCGTTTGGTCGGTCGCTTGCGTAGTTGATTCGTCCACCCCTATTGCCATGGCCACCGCGAAACGGTGCGCCGCCAAACGAACGGCCCGAGTGCTGAGCTTTAGATTTGGTAGCCTGAATGTCGGCATTGTCCAGCGCAGGGGGAGGAAATTTGACGCCTCGTAGCAACATCGATTTGTGGATGTGACTTGATTTGGGGATTTCATAGTTGACCCTTTACACATATCAGCCAGCCGTAGTAGAAATGGAAGCTAGGGAGGGAGAGAACAGAAACTTACGTTAAGGACCGGTCATCCTCCAAAGTGGGCATGCCGTATTCTTCGAGCGAAGATACCAACGAACTATGTGGGATATACGTTTCGTTGCGCTCGACTTTACCTGCTAACCCTTCACTTACTCGCATATTCAACGTGTATTTGGGGGCACCCTGCTTCTTCGAGTAGAAATTGGCGACCAAGTCCTGGTATAGAGGGTGGCCGTCCGATAGCAGCAAGACCTCTCGGCCAACAGTATTGCGATGCCTCTCATCATCGGAGAGCAAAGGGTATTTCTTTTCCATGGCGGTCAGAAGTCTCTTCTCGTCAATGAACGGTAGCAGAACAACTCCTTGCCAAGCGAACTTTTTGCCATTCAAATCCACAGCAAAATCTTCAGGGTAGAAATCAATAATCTCACTCTTGGGGTCCTGCATGAGATCGTGGAACACTTCGGGAATGGCGTGGTTTGACGAAGCTGGAAGGACTCCCATGAGCTGTTCGAATGGCCTGAAGGGCGTTCCCTTCTCAAAAGAGAGCTCCATATCACCGATATCCACGAAGTCAGCCGCAAAGGGTGCGTAATGATAAGGATAATACCAATTCCATGATGGGCACCCTTGGAAATAATACAAAAGAACCCACGCTAGGCCTTCAGCGTATGCTCGTGCGACCTTATGGCGGAACTCTTTGTCCTGAGGATCAACGCCAAATTTCTGCTCGTAATAACGATCAGCGTAGCCCTCCTCCCAGAGGCGGACAGTATCAGGAGGCATCTCATCATCTTTGGAAGGTTTAGGAGTAGAGTCCGTGTTGTCGGCCGGTGTTTCTGTCTCATCCTCTGGCTCATCTGCCTTTCTTTTGCCAAGAACGGATGGCGATGTCGGTTCTGCTTTATTGTCCGAAGGTCCGTCTGCGTCTGGCATCGGCGTGGACTCTGCAGCGTCGTCACCCTCCTGCGAACCTTTCATAAGTTTGCTCTTCAAGATAGCCGCAGCGCTCTTGTTAGCCATATTAGCCCGATAGACAGCCCCACGGTTGACCACCATGCTGTGTGTCAGCTCTCGGTTTTCTCGTGATAGTTCTCCTCGACCAGGTATGATTAACTCCACATCATTAGGTGGCGCTGAGTCGCCGCCGCCGCCGCCGCGGGCTCTGTTGCTTGCGGGAGGCTCAGAGGCTTCATAGTTAGGTGAGCTCCTTCGTCGTTTCCTGGCACGGTCTCGGGCCTGTGCTTCTTCCTTGCGCCTCTTCTCATTCGCGAGCTTTCTCTCTTCAACTTGCCTGCGGCGGCGGAAAATAGCATCTTCCTGCTTTGCAAGCCCTTGCAGAATAAGTTGAGCTTTTTTGAAATCAACATGGCCATCCTTGGTCAAGTAACCTCCCATAACAGGAATATTATCCCGCCATATTGCTATCAAAGTATCGATGCCGTTTTCCCGGATGTCTAAAGAGGGCAAGTGCGGCAGGAAATCATTACCTACGAAGAAGCACATGAAGACCCAATCATCCAAGGCTCGTTCCAGGTCAAAGGGAAACGGTTGATGCGGAACGTACAGCTCGACGGCAAGATATTCCCGGAGGATAGAAACATTGAGCCAAATAAATGGTTTGAGTGATTGGCCTTTGCCCTTTTCATCAAACTGTCCGCTCTTCTCCTTTGCCTGGCCCCTGCATTCTTCAGCCTTATGGCCTGCCTGGCCGCATAAGTGGCACGTTCGGGCTTTAGACTCCTGAAAGAACACATCTTCTCGAAGTACTCTGAAATGAGGCTCGTGAGTAGCGAGACCCAGCATAATCAAATCGGCATCCTGAAAAATATTAGTTATCTGTGTCAACCGGTCATAAATCGTTCAACAAGCCTACCAAACCATATATCACGTGGCGAGTATTGGGGTCATGCTCTGGGGAAGCTCGTTGCGACCGGACAAACTCCATGATTTTGTGTTCTCCTTCTCCCGGGACTGTCGCATCCGAAATGATGATTTTGAGCTGCACAGGTTAGACGTGGTTTCAATAAATTGGGTACCAGTGACAAACCTTCTCCCAACCTGGATCCGTGTTGAGCTTATACGCAATCCAGTAGCGCAGGGATGCAGCGAGAATGTCCATGAAAGGAGTTCCGGGGGTGATGACGTTGCTATCCCACGTCTTCTGTATAACTTCTTCGTGAATCTCCTGATCTCCTTTGCTCTTCTTGAGGAACTGTTTCCGGAATTCTTCCTTCTTCTCATCAGCCTCCTTAGCCTCCTGCGCAGAGCGGAAACGACGTGCGCGCTGTTGGTTCATTTTTGCTCGCGGCGCAACACCATCTTTAAGATTGTTAGCGGTTTAGCATCAGAATATCATTTGAGACAAAGGATAACATACCAACAGCGATCATCAGGAGTTTCCTCGGGCGGACCATATTCACAACTCGGTCGGTGTAATTGAAGATCTCCAACATCATCTCCTGCTCGTTCGCCGGTGGAGGCTTTCCCTCTGGGTGAGTACATGGATGGACGATACCGTTCATGTCCAGGTATAGATTATCCAACTCCTCCCCATTGGGGTTCGGACGCGTGGTGTCGACGGGGATCTGTTCTCCATTGACCTCGTAGGGCTGCTCCTCAATAACGGGCGAAATGATTTTCGGATATTTGTTGGAGAGCCAACGGAATAGCGCGGGAACACCCATTATGGCTAATGTAAGAGACGTGAAAACCGGTAAAAGCTAGATATGTATAAAGTACGGTGGGGAGGCGAAAGAGGAAATTATCGCGATTCAGATAAACTTCGTAGCAGACTCCATGGGCTGTCGCAATTCCGGACTTCTAATCTGGATAGCTCACTGGGCCTGCAAGAGCGTTCTCCCTGCAAATACTGTGAACCAGGAAAAAAAAAATGCGCAGTGAGAAACAGAAGCGCAAGGTTAATGAAAGTCGGCCCTTGCAAAGTCCAAGGGGCGATGAAATCAAGACCTGGAAAGTCTCTGCGGTGCCAGTACCCGTCGAGTACACTTGAATGCGGTGTTCGGCGCTTCTCTTATCGCGGTTCCGGGAGTTAAGCTTAGCGGACCCTTGGCACGGTGGAAGGCCCGAGCAGTCTAACTATTATTGTTCTTGGGGAGCTTCGGAATGAACAACTCACCTTGTTTGTGAACAAACCCCACAGCCGGAGGGTTTATTTCTCAGTCGTTCAATGCCTAATGCTTGGTATACCCGCAGCTGGCGGTGAGAATGATATTACAAGCTATCGATAACGATGTTTCGAATTCTTGAATCGCAGGCGCCGGCCAAACAAACGGCAACGGATACAATCAACACTCTCAGCAGTAGACTTCAAAGTGCGACACTACTGGAAGACCGACGTGCAGCAATTCAAGGTCTGAGAAGCTTCGCGAAGATATATCCTGCCTCTGTTGCATCTGGTGCGCTGCGACCGTTGATAAGCTGTCTCAGAAATGATCGAGAAGATGTGGATACGGTCAAGGTGGTCTTGGAGGCCCTGTTGATGTTATTTTCCCCCGATGAGAGTAGCGTTAGTTATCCCTGCTACCGTGTGTATCAATTGCGTACACTGATGAATATTACTCAGCCTGAAGCATCTGATGAAATAGCTCTCTGGCTATCCGATGAGTTTACTCAGGTGTGCCACCCCAATATCCACCAGCTGCTTCTGTTGCTAACGGAGCGAAAGCGACAAGACAATATAACAGCTCTTCTTGACCTTCTTGATACTCGCGACTTTTACTCCCGCTTATATTCTTTGCAATTGATATTTCAAATTTCTAGTGCGCGCCCAGAGAGGACACAGGAATGTATTCTAACAGCTCCGTTGGGCATTCCAAGGCTAGTCAGTGCCCTGGGTGACGCTCGGGAGCCAGTTCGCAATGGTACGCTAAGGATAGAATCCGTGAAATCGTTATGCAACTATTACGGTTCCTCTTGTTAACAACCCTCTTGTCTCTAGAAGCCTTACTGCTCCTCATTGCCTTAACGCCTGCTTCGGAGGAGTTGCAAAAACTGGTTGCCTTCGAAAATGCGTTCGACCTTCTATTTGTCCTGATTGAAAAAGAAGGCTCTTTGTCACACGGGTCAGAAGTCGTCGAAGACTGTCTCTCTTTGCTCGCGAACCTTCTGAGGCTTAATATATCCAATCAGTCCTATTTTCGGGAGACGGGATGCGTCAAGCGACTGGCAAAGCTCCTTGCTGATGCCAACCATGAGCAGGAATCAGATGAACCCACTCCACAATGGACCCTTGCCCAGCGAGACAAGAACATTTGGGGTCTTCTGGTTATTATTCAGCTATTCCTAGTTCGGGGTGGGATTAATACTCCTGCCAATCAAATGGCCTTCTGGCACAGTGGCGTTATGGAACAAGTCTTGAGCACAGCCTTCAGTCAGAGGTTTAGTGTCAATGTTACGTCCAAGGTTTGTCTACTGACTATTATAACCCTGATTTTTGCTGGGTGGTGCTGACTTATCTAGGCACTGGCAACATGTGCCGATCTAATTCGGGGGAACGAGCCATTACAGGAGAGATTTGGGGATGTTGAGGTCTTCTGGGGCGCACAGCCTACAGAAGGCGCTTCTAATGGAGACCTGGCAAACAAAGGACTTCAACGAATCAATGTAATTGAAGCATTACTCAAGTTGAGCCTTGAACCTGCTACACTACAGCTTCTCGATGCGCGCCTAGCTGCCTGTGAATGTATCAAGGCCTTCTTCGCGAACCATGCCGGTATCCGCGTCCATGTTCTACGCAGAGCCATCGATGGTCATTTGAGCGGACAAGATGAAATCCCAAATATCTTGACCGCTCTGCTTCTTCCACCAGAATCTCGTGGGAATGCTGACCCGTATCAAACTTGGATGGCTTCTGTTCTGATGTTCCACCTACTCTTTGAGAACGCCGAGGCGAAAGCAATCGCTATGGGGGTTACTGAAGGCGATGCTGAGAGCGGGGAGGAAGTAATCACTTGCATTCAGTCAATAGTTGGCAACTTACTTACCGGCATGCAACGAGGTGACGACGAAAGAATCTCCGTTGGATACCTGATGCTACTCTGTGGTTGGCTTTTTGAAGAACCTGATGCAGTCAATGATTTTCTAGGAGAAGGCAGCAGCATTCAAAGCTTATTGCAAGAAATCAAACATCGCTATGTTTCTAACGTGCTCATTTCTGGCCTATGCACTATTCTATTAGGTGTCATATACGAATTCTCCTCGAAGGACTCGCCCATACCTCGCAAGACTCTGCACCAATTACTGACCGAACAAATGGGCAGAGAGCAATATATTGATAAGATAACAAGGTTCAGAGAATCTCCTATAGTCCGGGACTTTGAAGTCTTGCCACAAACGGTCGGCGGGCAGTACGAGGGTGGGCTGCCCGAGATATTCTTTGACAAGACATTCGTGGACTTCCTCAAAGATAACTTCGGCCGTATGACTCGCGCCATCGATCGTGAACCAGGTTTGGAGATATCAGTCATTACGAATGGCGTTGAGAGAGGAGTCTCGCGCGAACTGGTCGATTCTCTGAAAGCTGAAGTCGAAGAAAGGAGCCAGGCAGTGCAGAGACTGGAGTCGGATCTAGTCGCCCTGCAGAATAGACTTGAGCAAGAGCAGCTCGAATACAGGAAATCCCGGGAAACCGGTGCCATAGAAATGGCTAGGATACAGCAAATCAACGAGTCGCTTCAGAAACATCATGCGCAAGAACTAGCCGCGCTGGAGGAGCAACATCAAAACGCGAAGAATGAGCTTGTAAAGCAGTATGGCGAGCAGCTCAGGTCCATCGACTATCAGATGAAAGAGACTTCCGCCGAATACGAGAGAAAGAGCTACACAGCTAGACAGCACCATGAAGCTGAGTTGGCCGATCTACAGAAGAAGATCCAATCGCTAGAAGCGGAATTTGGAAGGGCCAGAGAACAGCATACCGGAGAGGTTGCTAATCTGAAAGCTACTATCCAAGCTTTGAGATCCAGTGCTGGCAAGGCAGAGGAAGATCATGCAGAAGAAGTTTCAAACCTGCGCATCACTGCTCAGAAGCTGGAATCCGAGGCCAGTCAGAGCCAGAAACAACATGCTGCTGAGGTATCCAAGCTCAACCAAACTATCCAGAGTCTACAGTCAGAGGTTAAGACTCTCCAGCAACAAAGCGAGAGCAACATTGCTGAACTTAAAAGCACAAACGAGAGATTACAAAAGGAACTCGAAACGTCCAAAGAAAAAGCCACGCAAGATATCCAGGCCGTACATGACGACTATACCTCCAAGTGTGCTGCTCTAGAAAAGCGAGCTGAAGAGGCGGAGCGAAAAGTGGGGTACAGTGAATCAGCTGAGCGCAAATCCGCACAAGAACTGCAAGAGGCACGAGAAAAGTTGAAGAAGGTACAGGCTGAAGTCAAAGAAAAAGAAGCAGCAGCTCGCAAATCGGCAAAGTCTGAAGCAGAAGGGTTACGGAAAGAGTTGGAACAAGTCAAGGCCGAAGCTAAACAAGCAGAAGACGCGGCTCGTAAATCAGCACAGTCTGACGCAGACGGATTACGGAAAGAGCTGGAGAAAGTCAAGTCCGAAGCCAAGAAAACAGAAGATGCAGCTCTCAAGTCAGCGAGCTCCGAAATAGAAGGCTTACGGAAAGAGTTGGAGCAAGTCAGGTCGGAAGCTAAGAAAGCAGAAGACGCAGCTCGCAAATCGGCAAAGTCTGAAGCAGACGGGTTACGGAAAGAGCTGGAGAAAGTCAAGTCAGAAGCTAAGAAAACAGAAGACACAACTCGCAAGTCAGGCAAGTCGACTAAATCCGAAGCAGAAGGATTGCGAAAAGAGCTAGAAAAGGCCAAGTCAGAAATGAAGGATAAAGAAGCAGCTCGCAAATCAACCCAAACAGAAATCGCAGAGTTGCAAAAAGAGTTGGAGAAGGTCAAGTTAGAAGCCAAGGACCAGGCCGAGGAAGCTCGCAAGGCAAAGGAGAACGAATCGGCTGCGCAGAAATCCGCCCAAGAGATTGATGAGTTGCAGAAAGAGCTGGAAAAGATGAAATCAGAGATTAAGGAGAAAGAAGAAGCCCGCAAATCAGCTCAATCCGAACTCGAGGACCTCCTAATTGTATTCGGAGACTTGGAGGCTAAGAGGAACGAAGACAAGGTGAGTGACTCAATAGTAATACCAAAGAGTTACAATTAACTTATACTTTCTCTAGAAACGCCTGAAAGACCTTGGCCAGGAAGTATCCGAAGCCGAGGAAGATGACGATGATGACGAGGAGGAAGATGAAGACGATGAGGAATAAATGAACAAGAAGACATGACATGGCATGATTCCCATGGCTATATATGCCGTAATCTCTGTTTTATGCCGTTAAATTTGAGATGGTCAAGGTCAAGCATCATCAAGGAGTGTTGTAGAAGCCATGATGTTACTGTACATACATAGAAGGGCAATTGCCTTGGGTACCTACTACTATCCATTTTTCTTGCCTTAGGAGTCTACGGCAGGGCGCACTGTAATTTGAGTAAGGGGCTTGGCAAAAATTCGGCTCCGCGGGGTTGACTCATTTCTGCATCCGTCTTTTTATTTTACCCCGCGGCCATCCCTCCTTTGGAAAACTCGCACCCACACGTCAAGACAGAACGTTCGCCCGTCATGTCGATTGACTTCCCTAAGGAGGAGGAACTTACCCTCAAGCGGTGGAGGGAGATCAACGCCTTCCAGAGGCAAGTCGAGCTCTCTCGTGGCCGCAAACCGTACACTTTCTACGATGGTCCTCCGTTCGCGACCGGTCTTCCTCACTATGGCCATCTGCTGGCTTCCACTATTAAAGATATCATTCCTAGATACTGGTCTATGAAGGGTCATTATGTCGAGAGACGATTCGGCTGGGATACGCACGGTGTCCCCATCGAATATGAAATCGACAAGAAGTTGGGCATGTCGGGCTTAGAAGCTGTCGAGAAGCTTGGAATTGAAAAGTACAACGAGGAGTGCCGAGCCATTGTTATGAGATACGCATCTGAATGGAGAGAAACTATTGAGAGACTTGGCCGGTGGATCGATTTTGACAATGACTACAAGGTAGAATCCCAACCGATGTCCTATTTTGACTTTTCCAAGGAACGGGGAAAAATGCCCTCTTGGAGGCCATTTATATGTATTCAGTATGGGATTGCTGACGATTTATTGCAATGATCTATACAGACCATGAACCCATCCTTCATGGAGTCCGTATGGTGGGTTTTCAAGCAACTCTTCGATAAGGACCTAGTCTACAGAGGCTACCGCGTTATGCCTTACTCCACTGCTCTCAATACCCCCCTCAGTAACTTTGAAGCACAACAAAATTACAAGGATGTTCAAGATCCTGCAGTCGTGGTGACATTCCCTCTGGTGGAAGACCCTGAGACGTGCCTGCTTGCGTGGACCACCACCCCTTGGACCCTGCCGATGAATACTGGTCTTGCAGTTCACCCTACCTTTGAATATATCAAGATTTTTGATGAAGCCTCGGGCAAACATTACATTCTCCTTGAATCCTTGCTTCGGACGCTCTACAAAGATCCCAAGAAGGCCAAATTCAAGATTGTTGATCGATTCAAGGGTTCCGCCATGAAGGACTGGAAATACACGCCTTTGTTTGATTACTTCTATGAAGAATTTAAAGACTACGGTTACCGCGTGTTGAACGCCGAATATGTTACGGCTGAGGATGGTACTGGTATTGTTCACCAGGCCCCTGCCTTTGGTGAGGACGATTACAGGGTTGGCATGGAAGGCGGCGTTATTAGCGAAACGCGCTTGCCACCTAATCCTGTCGACGAGACGGGATGCTATACAAGTGAGATCCGCGACTTTGTGGGTCAACATGTCAAAGCTGCCGACAAGCCTATCATCAAGTACCTCAAGGGAACTGGCCGCTTGATCGTTGATAGTCAGATCACTCACAGTTACCCATTCTGCTGGCGCTCCGACACTCCTCTGATCTATAGAGCTGTGCCCGCTTGGTTTGTCAAGATCCCCGGTATCATTCCTCAGATGCTTGAGGGCATTGAGGACTCCCACTGGGTGCCCTCATTTGTGAAGGAGAAGCGATTCTCCAGTTGGATTCAGAATGCCCGAGACTGGAACATTTCTAGAAACCGATTCTGGGGTACGCCTTTGCCCTTGTGGGTCAGCGACGACTACAAAGAAATTGTCGCTGTGGGCAGTGCCGAAGAGCTCAAGGAACTCAGTGGCTACCAGGGCGAACTTACTGATCTTCACCGCGATAAAGTGGATAAGATTACTATCCCCAGCAAGCAAGGCAAGGGTGTTCTCCGCCGCGTGAGCGAGGTGTTCGACTGCTGGTTTGAATCAGGCAGCATGCCGTACGCTTCTCAGCATTACCCATTTGAGAACAAGGAACAGTTCGAGAACAGCTTCCCCGGCGACTTCATTGCCGAAGGATTGGACCAGACTCGTGGCTGGTTCTATACCCTGACTGTTTTGGGTACTCATCTCTTTGGCAAATTGCCCTTCAAGAACTGTGTTGTAAATGGCATCGTCCTTGCTGAAGATGGAAAGAAGATGTCTAAGAGATTGAAGAATTACCCCGATCCTTCTCTTATCATGAACAGATACGGCTCTGATGCTCTCCGTCTGTATCTGATTAACTCCCCCGTTGTACGCGCGGAGCCACTCAGATTCAAGGAAACCGGTGTCAAGGAGATTGTCGCCAAGGTGCTCCTTCCTCTTTGGAACAGCTACAAATTCTTTGAGGGTCAGGTGGCTCTTCTTAAGAAGTCCCAGGGTGTTGACTACGTCTTTGATCCTGAGGCAGAAGCCACCAATACCAATGTCATGGACCGCTGGATTTTGGCAAGCTGCCAGAGTCTTCTCAAGTTTGTGAATGAGGAGATGGCAGGATACCGATTGTACACTGTTGTTCCTCGCTTGCTCGGACTCATTGACAACACTACCAACTGGTACATCAGATTTAACCGGAGGCGTCTGAAGGGTGAAAACGGCGTTGACGACACTTTGCACGCCCTTAACACCCTCTTTGAGGTCCTCTATACATTGGTCAGAGGACTTGCTCCTTTCACCCCATTCCTTACCGATACCATCTATCAGAAGCTCCTTCCCCACATCCCAGAGGCTCTCCGTAGTGAAGATAGCCGCAGTGTTCACTTCCTTCCATTCCCCGAGGTGCGTGAGGAACTGTTCGATGAGGTTGTTGAGAGGCGTGTAGCCCGGATGCAGAAGGTTATCGAAATGGGTCGTGTATCCCGTGAGCGCCGCGCCCTTGGATTGAAGACTCCTTTGAAGACGCTTGTCGTCATCCATCAAGATCCGCAATTCCTTGAGGACGTGAAGTCCTTGCAAAGCTACATTCTCGAAGAACTGAACATTATCGAGCTCATCTTGTCATCTGATGAGGAGAAGTACAATGTCCAGTATAGCGTGACTGCTGATTGGCCGACCCTCGGAAAGAAGCTGAAGAAGGATGCTCAAAAGGTCAAGAAGTCTTTGCCTTCTCTCACCAGCAATGATGTGAAGAAGTTTGTCTCAGACAAGAAAATAATTGTGGATGGTATTGAGCTTATTGAAGGAGACCTTATCGTAAGACGGGGTGTCAAGGAAGATGCATCTTCCGAGGGTATGGAGCCCAACGCCGATGATGACGTGTTGACCATCTTGGATGCGAACCTGCACCCGGAGCTGGCGCATCAAGGACTGGGTCGAGAAATCATTAACCGACTGCAGCGTCTTCGTAAGAAGGCCGGCTTAGTCCCCACTGATGATGTCAAGATGGAATACGCAATTCTCTCGGATCCTGAGGATATCGGTCTGGGTGAAGCCTTCCAGACGCAAGCCCAGGCCATTGAGAAGGTTGTGCGTAGACCCCTCGAACGGTTCGAGCTTGTTGATGGCAAGGTCCCCGGTGGAGATGAGGAACGCATGATCATGGAGGAGGAACAAGAAGTCCAGAAAGCAACTTTCATGCTGAGGTTGCTTAAACTCTAGACATTCGAGTTACTAGATGTGTCATGCCAGTGATTAGATTCTGTTTGTTGATAGCTTATATGTTTGTGTTTCCGCGAGTGTGTTAAAACGATAGCATTGTCTATAAAATTACATTTTATACATGGATTTGCCTGAGAAATAGTGGGCCTATTTCATCTCGAGTAAAATAACAACAAATAAATCTAAAAAGAAAAGAAAAGAATAAAGGAGGAGGTCTGCGCTCAATGCATGCACCTGAGATTTGACATCGTAACTTGTCTCACCGTCTTCCTTCAAACCTTCTTCGACGCTGCCTATCAGCAACTCCAGATTAATATTCGACTCTCAGAAATTCGATCTTACACCTTACCAGGAAGCAGTCTTTGAGCTTCATGAACTCTTTAGCACACATGTCTTTGTGGACCGAATTGTAGTCAGCCACAATGCACTTGCCATATGCCGCTGCCTGAGAATCGGTCAGCTAGTGTCATGGCAGGACCATAGAGCAGGTGTATACCTCTGCAGAGCATTTTGACGTGGCCTTTGCAAATTTCTCAATAGGCCTTGTTCTTGTTGATGGCATTTTCTCCTTGATTTTGCTATTATTTTTCTTTGGCTGGCCTGAAGTGATTTGATTTGATGCAATGCAGAGGGAATATGATATTACGTAACCGCATCACATGACCGCTACATTCCATGTTGGGTTCCGCGCGACAAGCAAAACAATTGTTGGAGGTTGGGGACGAAGCCTAGTCTCAGCCGTCCAATCGCTTCAGCGAACGGCTTCGATTTTGATCCTCCTTTACCATCGCTTTTTTCTTGACTGGCAGGCTTGAGGCCCCGTGGGTTCTTGTTTCACGTCCAACCCTGTGCCTCGCAATGGTTGATTTCGTTTCCCGCCTCCATGACCTTTCTGCGAAAAACGCGCCCTAGGTCGCGGACAGTTCGATGCCTCCCGTACCCCCTCAGCGTAGACACTTGTCCTATGAAGACCCGTCGCTTTCAGACGAAGGTGCGTAATGCGTGATCCCATGGAAGCTTCATCCGAACTTGCTTAAATAACCGGTTCCTGTATGTTAGATGTCGGCCTTCTCTATCAAGTTATCACCCGCGCTGAGCGAGACCCAGAGGTGGAGCGCCTTCCATACAGAGTGCTATTCAAAGCGTACGATGAAGTCATCGCAGAACATGGCGTGGATCCAGATCCAGGCTATGCCTGCTTGCGCTTCTTACTCAAAATGGGAAGCAAGAATATCTTAGGCGATTCCCTCTTTGAGAAATTCGAGAACCTACTTGAGCGGATGGGAATAGTCATTGAATTTGGTGAAGACGAAGATGAAGGCAATGACACTTATGCGGACAGTGTGCCTTCAACAGATGGCCGGCTCAAAGCGAAGGTCGATCGTGACACCACTTACAGAGAAAGCACCACACAGCCCACCCCAAGGAGGCGAGCATCGTTCAATTCCATGTATGACGTTGGTGATGACCCTACGCAAAGGAGTTTCGCCAATCGCCCAAGTTCGCGCTCTTCCTTGTCCCGCCTGCCAATGGACAAACCCGACTTCCCTAGTACCAGACCATCACCAAAACGCGCGCTCACTAAGCAGGCTGATTCGACTGACAGAACTCAGCTGATTGCACAGTTTCTGGATGTTGGACGCCGCCTTATGAATAAAATGGATCTTTTGGATAGGGATACGGATAGACAAAACAACGAAGATCATGTCTCTAATGGTGTACAGGCCAGGTCTGCTGTTGATCGAGATCGCTCAAAGAGGATGGCCAAAGCCTCCCGGTCACGTACACGACGCTCATTAAGCTCAGAAGGCTCTGACGGAGATGCAGACAGTTCATCCCTATCTGCTGAAGGCGATGACTCTGTAGAGAAGCCCGAAGTTCCACCGGAATTGCTGTATAGGCCATCGCTCTCCGATTTGCTACGCGATGCGTCAACATTTAACATGTATCGTCAACGTGCTATTAACCGGCGGTTACTTACACAATGGTTGAAGAAAGCCATCCAAACTCGACAAAGCCACCAGCATATGGAAGTTGTCGCCATTAATCGCGACAGAGGCACGCTCCTTCGTCAAGCTTTCGAGACATGGCATTCGATCATTCAAACGCAACGGCGAGCAGCACAGACCGACCGCTTTTTTAAGCATCTAGAAGAGCGCGCTTCCCGGGCCCGCGATCTCTACCTCGTGACTAAAGCTTTTACCCACTGGGCGCAGGTCGCTTCGGAAGAAGTCGCAAGGACTTCCGCAGCACGAAAACACGTTTTAAGTGTTAAATACTTCAACGCATGGCGCGAAATAACCGCTGTTAACGAGTTGAAAGCCCAAAGATTCGCATTACGGCGACCATTCAATATCTGGAAGAGGAAGGTCGATCATATAAAGGATTCGGAGAAAGAGGTGGCTGTTGCCCATGACAAGAAACTATTACACGGCATGTATTGGAGATGGTTCTGGTCTTTCTGCGAACGACGTGCTCCCCAATGGTATGACTATTGCCTTAAGAGGCGGTCATTGTTGTACTGGTTGCGGAAGTTCCGAACAAACAGAGAGCGCAATCATGAGATAGAAGTCAAGAACAAACATCTGGCGCTTAGTTCAGCATGGCAAGTGTGGTCCCGAAGGTCTAAAGCGATCGTTGCTGGCAAACAGGAGGCAACAATCAAGCAGCGTCAACACCTTCTACACAAAACTCTTGGAGAATGGAAAATCCAATCCCATCTTGCCCCTGCCGCTTCTCGTGTGTCTGGCATGGTTGATCGACGAATCCTCCAAGCCGCTTATGTTCAGTGGGTAAAGCGGATCCGAATGCTGCAACACGCAAGAGAAATGAACCGTCTGAGGATCCTACGTAACTCGTGGACAACTTGGAATGACCTGCTTCGCTGTCAGGCCCTCAGTGCGCGAATTGAAGAACGGCTGAAAATCGAAACGATGTATAAATGGATATTGGCGGAGAGATTCTCTCTTATGCAGCGGATTCGAGATCAACGGATCACGCGCGAGGTGTTTTCCAGATTCGTAACCAATGTTCGTCGAACCTACACTCGTCTACTTGACCATGCCGAAGTACACGAAGATCGTCGGAATGAAGAGCTGCTAAAGGCCAAGCTAATCTGCTGGCGCGATCAGTTCGCGCTTCAGCGTCACCGAGAATTCGTTGCCTTTGAATTCTATGCACCACGGCTGCTTCAAGAGTCGCTGATAGCCTGGCGATCGAAATCGCAACACGTGATCAAACTCCAAGGATGGGCTAGCAATGCACAGTTCTACTTCGCGGCTACGAAGACCCTGAAAAAGTGGCATGCGGCCACATTGGAGTCCTCTAAGCGGCGCCGCCAGGCAGCTTACGCGAAGACACGAAGAAAGGTCAAGATGAACCTTGCTGCGAACGCTCTGGAAAACTGGCGTGCGAGGGCCCATGATGTATTCGATATGGATCAGCAGGCCTTGCAATTTAGCCGAAGAAAATCACTGAGCATTGCGTCTGAACTCCTGCAACGATGGCATGACCAAAGTGCCAAGCGAACTCAAGATATTCACGAAGCTGAAGTCTATCATGCACGAAGAGTCGCTTACGACCAGTTGATACGATTGGCAGAGGCCTTATTGGAATGCCACCGTCTAAATCAGCAAGCAGATAGCATGTATCGCGTACATATTTTGGGGCAGGCGAACGTTTGCCTGCGCAGGCTTAGTCTCCGTGTTTTCCAGATCAGAAGCACTAATGAGACAGCGGAGGCTATGAAAGAGAGGAATTTAAGACGGCATTCAAGAAGTATGTTCCGCCACTGGTTGGAGAAGTTGAGAATGAACCTTGAGGCTCGGGATTCTTCGAGGCCTCTCGTTACCCCTGCACGAAACTTTGACGGTCCAGGTGGGAATCTTAGGACAAATCGCTCTGTATTCGACCCTTGGGATCAAACCGAGACGCCTTTCAAATCCAACGGCTTTGTTGCAGATACCCAGAATGTCTCGACAACTCCATTGACCACCCCTAACTACCTGACCTCGCCATCCAAGCGGGCGGTACGGGCAAGGGCACTCGCACAGGTCTCTACGACTCCTGCAACACCATTATACACGCCGTTCGCCAGTCGACTTTTGCGTGCAGGAACTACGGCACCAAGATCTGGTTCCCACCTACGAACCCGCAACGGTCGGGGCAGTGCTCTGGGCACGAGCGTTCGGTTCGTGGACCAGGAGCCAGAATCACCTACGGACGCTAGAAGGTCCGCCAACCGACGGATCTAGAATTCAGAAATCTAGGGCAGCGATCTTGGATGTACAGTGTCTTCTTACTTATTTTGTTCTCCGTTTCCATGTTGGCGCTGTTTGGTATTAGGCTGGAGCTTTTTTCTTTGTTTTTTGATACCCCACATTACAAGACATGGATGGCGCGTAGTTTATAGTTGAGTTTTTGGAAGGTGGCATTCTAGATTCTGGTACTAGTTTTCGTGTTGACCACTGCGAGTATATAGCTCTTTGCAGCCCTGGCTCGCTGTATAGCGGAAAGATACATAGGTTCCCTATTGACGTACGTCGTTCTGGTTTGCTGGATTTGTATCCATATAAAGGACGTCACTGTCCACATGGCTCAGTCACACGGCGGCAAGTGGAGCGGTGGGCGGAACACCAACGTAATTTAATTAGTCCCCAATTTACTCGACCACTTTAGACCTCCCCAAGCTCCAGCTTACCTCCGTTATTCTATTTGCGAAACAAGGCCCTCGACAATTTCCCTGCGCCTTTTGATGTTTTTGAGGCCCTTCTCGAACATCCGGTTCTCTTTCCCTAGCAATGGTGTAATTCTATCCTGAGCGCAACGAGCGACACTCAACAACTACCCGCCTCTATGCGAGCGGTACTGCCAGGGAGGCCCCGAGCGAAGCTCCAGTCTTTCAGCACCGCGCTGTGGGATGGTCTCCGTGTCGTCGTAAGGGAACCTACAATTCAGTCCTCCAATAGAGTTATGCACGGTTATCAGGCTCGGCTAACGTTTGACCCGTTGCGTTTCTTCGCTACAGGTTTACATCTCCGGCCATGCGCTGGTTATCCTCGGCGGTCCCCACACGCTCCTACAAACCATCTACGTCGACGATGCCGAATCCCTAGAAGCTGTGACGATTGATGAAGCTTCTGGCAAAATTGCTGTGTGCGGCGGTCCGGATGTTTTTATCTACCAGCGTACGGTATCAAGCATGAAACATTAAAGGTCCGTTACCATGAGGATGGATTAAAGGGAATAAATATCCGCTGCCCGGTTGCGGTTTTTGGACGCGCAGGAGCGAATGCTGATGGCTTGTCGGTATAGTGGTCTCTTGTCCAGACATTCCGTTACGAGAACGACGATGAGACGATCCGGACCCTATCATGGGGCTCCCCTGACGAGCTGCTCCTAGGGAATTCCCACCTTACACTGTGGTTTCTGAACGATGTGGCGCGTCCGGTGTGGAAGCAGAAGCTCGCGAATCCTGTCAAATTTGCATTGTTCTCTCCCGACTCGACTTTGGTGATTACGACGGGATACTACGACCGCCTAGTCAAAGTATGGAGACGGCTGTCGTTTGGCGCGGACGATGTTCGGTTCGAGGTGTCGTACCTTCCGCATCCAGCAATCGTGACGGGTGCCCACTGGCGTAAGCCATTTCATAAAGAGCAATCTATCGATAATGTCCTCTACACCCTATGCGCCGACAGCAAGATCAGGGTCTGGGCAATGATGGAACATCACTCTCCAACCGCTCTACAACTATGGACACAAATCGACATGGGCGCTTCTGTCCAACCAAGACATACGGCGGACCAGAGGGATATGTCTCGACGATATGGTTTCATCATTGATAGCAGAGACTTCTGTGTAGCTACGGAACGGGCAGTGCAGAGGTCTGGAGGGAACAAGGGAAACCATGCTTTAGAGCATATAATCGAAGTCGCCAATAAAAGCCCTGAAATCTGCGTTGTGATAGATGGCCAAGGCCACATGTCAGCGTGGGCGCTCGAGGATGTCGGCTCTAAATCCAAGTCTGACCTGAACGCCTTCAACATTCTCCATGTAGAAGGACTGGATTTCTCGTTCATGCGGGGGCTGTCTGCGGATGAAGATTATGCTCAAATATGTGCTTTTCAAAGTACACAGTTAGGTGATTCGCTTTCCATTCTTGTGCACCATTTCGATGGCCGTATCGAATGGTATGATTCACAAATTGATACATTATTCGATCCGAGCCCTCGCAAGCACCGGATTGCCCTGAAAGCATCCTGGACAGGACACAATGGCCCAGTTAAAAAGATTGTCCGTAATGCGATCGGCGATACTCTTGTTTCACGTACAGATGATAACAAGGCAATGATTTGGAAACAGAAACGAAGGAATAGCGGGTCAATGCTTATCCGCAAAAGCGCCCTATACTCAGATGAACACATTCATCGCACGTGTGTGGTTGAAAATGGGGATTTCCTTGTCAATCTCCATCACAATGGAATCTCTGTCTGGGACCTGCGCTCTTTTCATGCTAAGAAGATTGCTGCGTCGACCTTTCAGTCATCAAGCAAACCACTTTGTGTTCTCCCAATCCCCACAACGGAAAAAGGAATGGTATATATAGCAACTATTGGGGCTGATAGGAACGGAATAGCTTGGGAGATCCGCCTCCCAACTGCAGCAAAGCAAGCGGACGGGGCACATAATTCCCAGTGCTGCTTACAGAAATTCTGCACTTTCAACCTGGGCATTGAGGAGGATATGTCATACATCTTGCCTGTTGACCCAGCAGGCCCTAAAGCTGAAATGTCTGGATTCTTCGATATATTCTCTCCCGACATAGCGTTATCTTATACCCGGGCAGGTACTGTCCATACCTGGGCTGCTAAGGTCGATAGAGAGAAGAGTCGGGTAGAATGGCTATTGACATCAACAGTTGAAACGGGAATTGCAAACCCATCCCTTGCCAGTGGAAGCTCCATTAGAAAAGCAGCTCTTGTGGACGAGGACCGTAGCCACTTAACTATCTGGGATACAAATGGTGCGCAATTGGAGTATGAGGAGCACTTTGGCCAGAAAGATATCATCCGTGACTTGGACTGGACTTCCACACCAGACATGCAATCCATTCTTGCGGTTGGGTTTCCCCACAAAGTCATCCTGCTATCGCAGCTTCGTTATGACTACCTTGATGCTCGACCTTCCTGGACCCAAGTCAGAGAGATCTGGATTCGGGACCTAACACCTCATCCTATTGGAGATTCCTGTTGGCTTAACAATGGCCACCTTGTGATCGGAGCGGGAAACCAACTTTTTGTGTACGACAATGAGATCGACGCCAACGATCGTCTGGTGTCACAGCTTCGTATTCCATCGCGTCGCCAAGGTTTTGTAGACCTATTCGAAGTTGTCAGTCGGTTGAATGGCCCGTTGCCTGTGTTCCACCCCCAATTCTTGGCTCAGTGTATCCTCAGTGGCAAGAGTACTTTGGCGCATTCCATTTTGATAAGGTTGCACCGGAAGCTCAAGTTCTACACTGAAGGCGACGACCTTGATGGTTTCTTGGACATGCCCCTGGAAGATTTCTATTTGGAACACGATGTGAGTTTGTTAAGTTACTATTGTATTACCTAGTCATGCAGCTAACAAGTTTCAAGACCTCACAGAAAGCGTCGTCCAAGGAACTACATTCCGCGTACGAAGATCTCTCACTGGAGGATGAATCATCTGTTATGGATGAGAACACCGCTGTTGCGCTCAATGAAAATTTAGCTAAGGTTGCTTTACCACAACTTTCCAGTCAAGAGCAATTCCGCCTGGTTGATACTATCGAATGTGTTGCCACTGTCGAAAAGCATCGGCGCTCAATGGATGACAACGCTGCCCGCTATCTGCTGTTTTTCCGGCAGCATATGCTGCGAAGAACACAAGGCGTCGCGAACAAAGATAGAGTCTCCTGGAGAGAGATCGTCTGGGCTTTCCATAGCGGTAGCCAAGATATCCTTTTGGACCTTGTGTCGAGGCAGTTCGGCGGTAAGATGGTATGGAAGGCGGCCAGGGAGAGCGGCTTGTTCATGTGGTTGTCGAATACCACAGCTATTGTAAGTATATTATCACTCATGCCCTGCTCCTAGAGCTCTGTACTGACCAATACTAGCGAGCTCAACTGGAAGTGGTTGCCCGGAATGAGTACACTAAAACAGAAGAGAAGAATCCAATTGACTGTTCGCTGTACTACCTTGCTCTTGGGAAGAAGAGCATTCTCCAGGGCCTCTGGCGCATGGCTCAATGGAATCGTGAGCAAGCTGCGACTCAGCGTTTACTTGCAAATAACTTTCTAGAGCCTCGTTGGAAAACAACCGCCTTGAAAAATGCATACGCGCTGCTTGGGAAGCGCAGATTTGGTGAGTTTTAAGCATATAGAAACTCTGCGCCCGTTTGATACGCTAACAACCCTTTCAGAGTATGCAGCTGCCTTCTTCCTTCTTGCAGATCACTTGCGCGATGCTGCTATGGTCTGCATCAATCAAGTCGGTGATCTTCAGCTCGCGATTGCAATTGTACGCGCCTACGAAGGGGATGATGGACCAGTGTTAAAGGAAATCCTGGAAGAGAGGGTCTTGCCCGAAGCTGCCTCTGACGGAAACCGATGGATGGCTTCTTGGGCATTCTGGATGTTGGGCCGTCGTGATATGGCTGTACGCTCGCTCATCGTAAGTCGGCCGATTAACCAGGCACCGTTCCCCCGGTGTTCTTCCTGGCCCCTTATGCTGATGATTTTGGTATCTTTAGTCTCCAGTTGAAACACTCATTCCATCCACACCTGCTTCTCCGGGAAGCCCCGGAATGATCCCACTACAAGCCAAATCGTACCTATCGAACGATCCTGCCTTAGTAGTCTTATACAAACAGCTTCGTGAGAAAACATTGCAGACCTTGAAGGGTGCATCTAAAGTCTCTGGTCCAGCTGAATGGGGCTTCGTAATCCGCAACGCGCGCCTCTATGATCGAATGGGTTGCGACCTTCTCGCTCTGAACCTGGTACGCCAGTGGGAGTTCTTGGCCGAGCCTCCACCCGCCAAGTCAGCGAGGGAAGTATCATTTGACCTGCAGCAGAATGGTGTTGATTACCGGAAAATGCTTCGACGACGAAGCAGTCTCGTGGTAGCAGACATGCCAATCAAAACCGGCCTGCCGCCATCTTCGAAGGCACCCGATGCGCCGAAGAAACCACAACCACCCCCGACCATGTTCTATGAGCCTGATTCAAATTCGCTACTTGATAGCTTTGGGTTCTAGTCAAACACAAGTATCTGTGCTTTGCAGCAATCGGGCGTTGTCGGTAATTCTTGTGTATTGTTTTTGTGATTAGCCAACTTTTCGTGTCGATTTGGTGCTATATGTGTTTCCTCAGTGGGAAGGATTGTATACTATGACTACCAATGCCTAATGGTTTTTGAGAATTTTGAACTGAATGTAATTGTCGCATATCCATCGTGATCATTATTCAATCTCGTCAACCAACGAAAACAGCGCAGATGCTACAAAAACCCGGATCTCAAATATACACATATCAAAAGGAGCATCCCAACACTCGAGATGACCAAGTCTCTTATAAAGAAACAGAGAGAGAGAGCTATCACAACTAACTATTATCAGGACGGCATAAGTCGCGCCCCAATCTTCTTCCACATACTGCTGTGGGACATACCAGTCCCACTGTTGGGACTGTTGCTATTGTGATCCCCAGTATTGTTGTGATTTCCAATACTATTAGCACTCCCCGTATAATTTGAAAGTCTCCCATGATACCAAGAAGCGATGCCATGAGGAACCGGCTTCATCTTCTCACACTCTAACTTCACCCAAACCTGAGTGAACGTGGCAAAGTTCCGCTCTTCACACTCACTGAGTGCTTTCCCACGTCCGATCCCCTTTTGTATAAGTGGCGGTTCGGTGCAGCCCGGCAATTCGTGCACAGCAATAGTGCAGTGGTCTAGGCTTTCCTGCCAGAAGAGCTCGGCGTCAATTGAGACGTGATCTACCTCCATGGTGTATCGAAGAGGGACAGGAACTTCCTGGCATTTCCCAGCGACCACATCGACGGCTGTTGTGAATTCTTCGTGCAATTTGAGATTGGGATCATCTGGATAAGAGGTGTGGTCGTCGGCGGGGCACTGGGGAGAGAAGTTGGCCCATACTCGGGCGGCGCTGAGAGCTGAGGCTACCGGCGAGTGGGCAAGAGTTAGGAGAGGGAGGAGCTATATGCCTGTTAGCTTTCTTCGAGCCTAATATATGCCTTGCTCAGAGAAAGTCGTTGTTCCCACGTACATTGGTCCAATGCATGTTGAGGAACTACTTTGTAGTGAAAAAGTAGTAATAGCAAACACCGACAGTAGGATATACGGCAGCGCTGACCAAAAGAACAGCTCGGTCTGAATCTGCATTCCAACGTCTCGCCTGTTCGGCCGTTATATATCACATTTCCATAACTACGGACCCATTTCCCCGAAATACTCCTCGAGGGCAGGGAGACCTACATCCACTTCCGGGTGTCGTGCCCCCAATCGCGAGGTAAAAAGAGACCCCATACCTGAGACGTGAGGAATTATACTGCCGACAAGAGATATGTGAGCCACGAAGTGTTTCATTGCCATGGGGAAAAGCATCCGTCGCCTTGCATTCCTGTCGTGAGTGGCTTGGCTCCTCGCAAGGTACCAGGCATTCCAATCGTTTCATTCCACATTAACGGCGCCTCTGTCGGGTTGGAGCTTTGTATGACACGTATGCGCTTGTCTCATGCTTATTCTACTGGTTGATTTGCTGTAGGTACACTTGATCGAGGTGAATAGTATGCCAGAGTATATACATAGTGCTCCGGATGTGGGAGGGACATTGAAGAAATGTGGTGTATTAGCTGGTTACTTTTGCAGGAGATCCAGCCGCGCAACACTCGACACTATATGCAAGATATTTTGAGGGGTGATTTTGTCAGGCAGGCAAATACATGCGCTATGTGGGATAGGATCCCCGACAGGTTTCTCAGTTTGGGCCATCACGCCACTCGTAGAGCTTGATCGGAAAGTGAATCGCGTTGTTATAGGGAAAAAGGGCATTTGAAAGAATGTAATATTAGGTATGAAGAAACGAAAGCCGTTCTGAAAGTGATATAGTGATACATCGTCCAGGATCATCCGTACACCAATTAAGAGTATCCAATGCTTTTCTCCAACGCACAACCGCTTACAAGCCCAGTTTGCTCAACCAAGAGTTCGACTTAGGGGCAGCAGGCTGCTCAGTTTCACGGTGGGGCTGCTCAGCTTCGCCCTTCTCTTCGCCCTTCTCTTCGCCCTTCTCTTCCCCCTTGTCACCTCCCTTGTCCTCTCCCTTGTCCTCTCCCGACCCCTTTGCCTCAGGTACTCCCTGTTCGTCTTTTCCTCCCGCCTTGTTTCCCTCATCATGTGCCCCATGGTCTCCCTCATCGTGGTGGGCTGAATCGTCATCGCAAATCAGCTGAAACGAGGCGTAGTCCTCAAAGCCGTACTCAGGAAGACAAGGGCTGGTGGTCTCGAGCTCTCCATGGCGGAAAGGCACAACCCAGTCGGGCTTGCCAACACATAATTTATTCGCGTAGACACCCAGACCGCGGCACTTCTCGAAGCTCTTCTTGTTGAGCGCGGTTACCTTAAAGGAGTAGGTATCGGCTTCGTCATGGTCAGGCAGCTTGACAAAAGGACAGGACGTCTCAGTAGCGAAGACCTTGTCGGGCTTTCCGTTGAGGACCTCCCCCTGATGGTTGTTTCCTGGCTGCCTTCCAACATGGCAATCCTCGTGGCCATGGACCTCGACTTGGACTATGCTGGAGCCGGCGCCATAGACCGCCGGGGCAAGAGCGAGAGAGGCAGCTAGGAGCTATATTGCGTTTATTAGCGCTCACACCATTTAAAATCGTCAATATGTTTGATACATACCGTGGAGAAGTGCATTTTGTATTTTGCTTGCGACTGTTATGGAATTTGAAGTCGAAGGTGTTTTCTCTGATACACTGAGTGTGTCTTTTGAAGAGTTTTCTTGCCAACGATCGTGCTGACCAGGATGAATATTGTCAGAGATGGTCGAAGACGTATTTATGTTCTCCAATGACGCGCCTACTGCCCATAATCATGGCAGCCTCCATTTTTCTTGGCTTGCCCGTTCTCCTGCGGAATGAAGGAGCTGAACCTATTATCCTGGATATCCATTGACACCTTGTCTGGGCATCTACAGGAATGTATTCTGGATAGCTGATCCTTGATTGAGCTGGAAATATTTCCCTTGGTACCTGTGGATCATGAACCTTTGCTTGACACATCGGACCTGGCTGTCATTCCGCATTGACAAACTCAAGCAAGGATCGTGCTGCCTCTATGCAAGGGCACGCGTCCTGAGCCCCCATCAAACCCTGCCGTCAAAATAAACAATCCCTATACTTGGCTATTCGTAAACAAGGGTGTCAGGGGTTGCTCAAAGTCAATTGCTCCTTCAGTAGTGAAACTATCAAAATGCCTCAGTAACTTCTCTGATTTACACAATTTATTCTCACCAGACTCCTTCTAAAAGCATCTTGTCCGGGTTGTTTTGAAACATGGCTCTTTTGAGGCAGGGGGTTTAACCCTTTAGTTTTAAAATACTCCTACAATGTCTGAGATAGGCCCACTAACTCCCTGAGTCACCCAGACCAATCTATGCCCACGATTGTCTTATTTCAAGAGATCATAACCGGTCTCTACATAACCTAGAATGAATCAGTCTTAATTAATGGGGCAAATCATAAGATAGTTCACGAGGTGCATACAAACCATCGATTTACTTTCTCTATGTCGCGAAAAGTTAGGCTCAGTATTCAGCTATCGACGCTGCTACGAACTGATAGAAAGAAGTGATTGGCTTAGATGTGTACTCAACTTGTCTACACCGTAGAGGTCGGTGACCTTGAAGATGCGATGGGCTGTGTAGGATGGGTACTCTGTTGACAAGGGAGAGCCTATCCTAGATTCCCGGCTTCGACCTGCTTGCCCTTTCGGTTTCACCCATTGGTCTAGAAAATACGATGGGATAGACATGTCGTATGGGTTTGAACGAGGGGTTTACTAATATGACGGCCGTTTTTACCTTAAAAGCCCGTTTCCTGACAGTCAGTATATACCCCGTCTCTGTCTGATGTATATATTATTAACGCTACCCGTACTTTACTACGATTGTAAGGAAGCATATTCGGGTCACTTGGTCCGTGAGTTTTTGAATCTATAATAAGAATACTTAATATATAAGCCCTGATTTGGAATGCTACCCATATTTCCGTCGATGCATCAACGGCCGTCCGATATATACTAATGTTTGTGCCATCACCAGCTTATAACCTGTACTCATTGCTAACACGGAGCCAGTGAAGAACACTCAACCTGATATTTTCGAGACAGAGGGATGTACGGAAAATCCGGATGCAACGTAACGAGGGTCATGAGCAAGCTAAGCGCTGTTGTTTCGTTGAATTACAATATAGAGATTGGTAATTCAGTGACTTCTTCGCCCTATGTTTCTTGACCATAAGGACTTGCAGAACTAGAACTCTTGGCCCTCAGGACACCTGCGTCATTATTGGCTAATCCGTCTAGCCAGGTAGTAGACCTACTTGAATTGCTTAGTTGAAAGAGACAATGGCATTGCATGTTGGGTCTGTTGTGAGACTACGTGTCCAGTTCTTGTGAAGTCGACTGGTCTAAGCTGGTGGGCCTCATGCAAGTCTGCTTTAGGCCGCAGTTTGTGCCACCCTAGTTAACTACTAGTATCGCTTTGTAAGCGGAACGAGGAAATCTTTCTCTGCCGAGTGAGAGAGTTGTCGCAGTACATCTGATTAACAAATGTAGAGCCATTGCAGGATGGATTGAATTTGGGAGTTATAAAAACCTGTTTTGCTTCGGGTGGGTAGAAAGTTGAAACCCAACAGACAACACCCACCATCAGCACCGAAATCAGCTCAATTGCCTTCACCATGGCTCCTGTGATCGAATCTCACACCGATGTGTAAGTTCGGGTGGAAGTCGTTATTGTTGCTTTTCTTAGATATTGATGATTGTTGGCTAGACTTATCATCGGTGCTGGCCCTTCTGGCTTAGCCGCTGCATACTGGATGGCTCGTTGTGGTGTCAATGCCCGTATCGTCGACAAACGCGCTACGAAGGTGTTCCGTGGCCATGCTGATGGATTGAGGGCCGGAACATTGGAGCTCTTTGACAGCATGGGCTTTCAGCACAGAGTCTTGCACGAAGGCGTGGAGATCACCGAGTTCTGCTTCTGGGTTCGTTCTATAGACTACCCCTCATCGTTGATCCTGGGGGCGCGGGCATCGTAACTAAGATACTATATAGGCGAGGGACGAGAAGGGAACCTTGAAGCGAACAAAACAGGTTCGGAGCGAAAGCCTCGACAATGCGCCCTATCGCATGCATGGCTTGAGCCAAGGAAGAATCGAGCGCTATATCCTCGACGCTATCAAAGACAGCTCAAACCTTATGGTCGAGAGAGGTGTCGTTGCGGAGTCACTTGAGTATGATGCAAGCCTCGAGAAAAATCATGACGAATACCCGATCACGGTCAAGCTGAGGACACTCACCGAAGAAGAGCTAAGTGCTGCTTCAACTGATGGTGGCTCACGATCTCTTTCTCGTGACAACGTAGCACCGGACGATGTGGAAGACCTCACTCCGGAGAGAAAGCACGAGCCAGGTACGATCGAGATAGTTAAAGCAAAGTATCTCATTAGTTGTGATGGTGGCCGCAGCTGGACCAGGAAACAGTTGGATATCCCCTTCACAGGTTCCACAACCGAACACATATGGTACTATCTTCCTCAGAAACTATAGGCTTTCCCGTGACTGACGGGTGTACTACAGGGGTGTCCTGGATGTGATCCCTATCACCAATTTTCGTAAGTCGATGGCTCCATACTCAAAACGACCTATATAACTAATTCAGGGCCAGCTGATGTACGCCGAGCGGCTACGGTGGCAAGTGAATTTGGAACACTCCTCGTCATTCCAAGAGAGAGGCAGCTAGTCCGTTTCTACGTCCCACTGACAGAGGTCGACGTCTCAGGACGGTTTGATCGTTCGTCTATTACGTTGAGCATGATGCGGGAAAAGGTGCAACAGATGTTGAAACCGTTTCAGTTCGATTTCAAGGTCTGTGACTGGTGGACTACATATCAGGTATGTTATCTGCTTGGATTTTATTCTTCACAGTGCTATCATGCTAAGCATTTGAATAACAGATTGGTCAAAGAATTGCCCAGAACTTCACCAAAGGTCGCATATATCTCGCTGGTGATGCGGTCCACAATCATTCCCCGAAGGTAGGATTGGGTATGAATATAAGTTTCCAGGACGGCTTCAACATCGGCTGGAAAGTGGCCCTCGTCGCAAAAGGAGTAGCTCATGCCTCCATCCTTGACACGTATGAACTTGAGCGCCGCCCGCTCGCCGAGATGCTCGTGGATTTCGATCGTCGCTGGTCGCCGCTATTCCTGAAACAACAGGATGGCTCTCCTCCTCCGGACGCGGAAGCAAGGTTCGAAGCCATGAGGGAGGTTCTTAACTCAGTGGAGCCATTTGCCGAAGGCCTTTTGTCCCATTACGGAGACAGCCCGCTAGTCCATAAAAACGGGCAAGATATAGCCAAAATCCTTTCACCGGGGGAGAGACTTATTTCAGCCAAGGTTCGCAACCAAGCTGATGGTACAACCCGGTGGACTACCGGGGTCTTTCAGAGCGATGGTCGCTTCCGTATCTTGCTCCTTGCTGGTGATATACGGACGGAGGAGCAGAAGCGTCGGGTTCTGACCTTCAGCGAGTATTTGGCATCCACTCATTCGGTTCTACGGCAATTTTCACGCAAGCCTGCGAAGCTACATGCGACTATTGATGTGGTTACCATTCATAGTGCGCCCGTGGAGGATGTCCAGTTATTTGATTTCCCGGAGGCCCTACGGCCTTTCGATGACGACAACGGCTGGGAGTACGACAAGATATGGGGTGATGAGAAATGCCATTGGGACATGCAGTGTGATGGAAAGGTATATGAAAAGTGGGGGGTGGATCGACTGAAAGGTGCCGTTGTTGCTCTGAGACCAGATCAATACATCGGGTGGATTGGAGGCTTAGAGGACACTAAGGGGCTGTCAGAATACTTTGAAGGGATTTTCCGAACCCCCAAGCAGAGAGCTCTTCTTTGAATGTCTGATGACAGGTAGGTGGTCTACCGATCTTCCGCAGTGGACCTAATATAGGGATGTATATATATACCTAGCAAGTAGGTACTAGATTGTTGCCAGAGTGGGAAACAGATACAGTATCCAAATTTTATCACAAAGCCACCAGGGAATATTATATGCAATTTGAATATGCCCAAGGGAGGAGAATCATTATTTTCCCTGGCATTTAGGGTCACTTCGCACATTCGACTTATTCGTTGCTTATCAGACCCACCGGGGAAATGTCAGCCTTAGGGCGTGCGTGGCCATGCGTGGGGTTCCCGAACCTATAAATCAAGCCTCGGCCCTTTCGTTGCCATTGACAGCGCGAACAGCACACCAAGTGATTCATGACTGTATATCAACCAAGCAGAAAAAAAACAATGAGTCCTCCACAATTGCCAAACCACCACCATATGGTCGTCCTGCAAGGAGACTTTCTCCGGATCCCAGAGTTCGATATTCCCGAGCCATATACCCTCAAGAAAACAGTGTACCCCCAAACAACACTAGCAAACCTGCACGAAAGAATCTACGATGCATCTATTCTGGTCTTATGTGCGTTTCCCATTGACGCGACTGCGCTCTCTGAAGAGAAGTCCCCGCATCTCAAGCTCATTGTGCTCGTGGCGTCCGGCACCGACTGCGTCGATCTTGAAGTATGCAGAAAACGAGGCATTGCTGTGACTAATTGCCCGGGGGCAAACATCGCGGCTGTCTCCGAACATGCCATGGGTCTGTACTTCACGACACGACGGAGGCTCGTGGATATGCATGCCCAAACCCGGGCTGGGGAATGGCAAAAGAAGATCCTAATGTTCCGGTATCTGGATAAGCACGGAGATCCTCCCTTAACGTGCGAAGATGAAGTGGTGGGTGTTATAGGAAATGGAGGCGTGGGTACGTTTATAATTCAATGTGCTCTACTACAGTCTTCTCTACGTTAAGTGTTTCTGATGGAGTGTACAGGGAAACGGATCGCCAATCTTGCACGGGGATTAGGCATGAAAGTCCTGATCTCTGGACGTAAGAATTTTGGTAGTTCTATTGGCCCAGAAGGTGAAGATAGGACACCTTTCGATACAGTGATTAAGGAGAGCACGGTGCTTTTCCTCGCGGTTCCGCTGCACGAGACTACTCGGAACCTTATCTCGACTCCGGAGTTGGAAGTGATGTCCCATCATGCCGTCCTGATCAACGTCTCTCGGGGTGGCGTTGTAGATGAGGAAGCTCTAGTCAAAGCTCTGCGAGAGAACAAAATTGCTGGAGCAGCAACCGATGTATGCTTGAAGGAACCCGCTGGGCCTAATAACTCTCCTTTGCTGGCCGAGGGCACAGAGGATTTAAATTTGGTGGTGACGCCCCACTTGGCATGGTTGTCACAGAAGACAGCGCAAGGGTATTCGAAGCTGTTCAAAGATGCCGTGGAAGGATGGCTCACAGGGAATCGGTACAATGTTGTTGTCTAGAGATGTTCAGTACGGCGTACAGTACATAATTTTAGTATAGATAATTGACGCTCTTATCAGTGCAAGCGACAGTGACATCACCAATCCGGGGAGGCTTATCTTATCGCCGGCGCTTAGTCAGTGCGGCTGGACTTGTGATCGCCAATATGATTTATCATCCCCCATTCCTGCCACTGTCATCTCCCCTGCTCTTCCCTTACTTACTTGTTTATATGCTTGTCGCTTGCGCTATGGACTGCTGAAACTTTCTGTATCTCAATTGTGACGGTGGTATCTGGAATGCAGGGCTGAGGTGTTAGTGTTGCGGGTGACTCGATGAACTACCAAACTATCAACATGCCTGACGACGCCTCTAAAGGTGCTCAATCGGCGAATATGGCGGATGGGGATGGATCGCATCTCAGAGATTCCGATGCTTATATTCGGAGGAGGATAGATGATGATGATAATGATGATGATGCCGGGTTTCCGTCGACCTCTGTACCGGAACGCTCGCCGGTCACCTCCCCCCAGAGCTTTACACCCAGATCCCTTCTAGTTGGCCTCATTATCGGCGCTCTCATCACGTTTTCGAACACATACTTTGGGTTGCAGACAGGGTGGATTAGTACAATGGCAATGCCGTCGGCATTGATAGGGTTTTCAGTCTTCAAAGTGCTCTCCAAACATCTTTCTTATCCGTTTACCCCCATTGAGAATGTCCTCATTCAGACGGTGGCGGGGGCGGTTGGAACAATGCCATTAGGTTGTGGCTTTGTTGGTGTTATACCTGCATTGGAGTTTCTTCTAAGGGATGGTGAAGATGGGCCTCTGGCGACGGAGGCATCGGGGAAGGTGGACCGCTGAAACTTAGTTTCTGGAAGCTGGTTATCTGGAGTCTTGGGGTATGCTTGTTCGGTGTTGTCTTTGCCGTTCCCTTGAGAAAAGAGGTTATTGTTCGCGAGAAGCTCAAGTTTCCTAGCGGTACAGCATCTGCGCTGATGCTGAGGGTCCTTCATGGAAGCGGACAGAGCGATGAGAAAGTAAAGGGCAGGATGAGTGATGATAGGGGTGTGGGGAGAGATGAAGAAGAGGAGGCACCTATTATTTCTCGTGTATCCGAGGAGAGTGGTGCGCTACTGAGGAAACCTACCCAAGAAGAGGAGAACAGTGACAAAAAGGACTGGAGGTCCAAGATGCGCCTCTTGGTTGGCGCGTTCGTAGTCTCCGGTGTTTATGTAAGAATTTATACCACCCCCCGACTTATGTTGTGCTCATGTACTAATAAACGCAGACATTGTTCTCATACTTTGTCCCTCAAGTCCGTGATATTCCCATTTTCGGACTTTCGTTGGCGCATAATTGGTTATGGACTCTCAACCCATCACCAGCATATATCGGACAAGGAATTATCATGGGTCCTTCTACCTGCATGCATATGCTCTTTGGTGCAGTGTTAGGCTGGGGTATTTTGTCCCCCTTTGCGAAAGCCCGCGGTTGGGCTCCTGGCCCTGTGGATAGCTGGGAGGATGGAAGCAAGGCCTGGATTGTATGGGTTTCTCTGGCAATCATGCTCGCTGACTCGATCGTTAGCCTTGGCTGGCTAGTGCTCAAGCCAGTTGTAAGGCACGCCCCCAAACTGAAGGCCAAGCTCCTCTCTAGTCGTCTTTGGCGTCGGGTTTCCCCGCAGGCTCAGCGGAAGCTCATCGCCATGATTATATCAGCTACTCGGCACTGAGCCCTATCTCGGAAGAATCCTCTATACCAAGCCATCTCCCTGCTTTGCTGGCTGGAAGGCGCACTGAAACTGTTGATGAGGAAGATGCCCCTCCATCTCAACTTATCTCCACAAGAACCGTGATCATCTTGCTGCCGCTGACACTGATATTGAACGTTATTTGCATGCACTTCGTCTTTGGTGACGTCATATCTCCACTACTCTCCAGCCTTGCAACATTGCTGGCTGTTGTCCTGTCTGTAATGGGTGTGCGCGCCCTCGGTGAGACAGACCTGAACCCAGTATCTGGGATAAGCAAATTAACGCAACTGCTTTTCTCCCTCGCAACCCCCGCCTCTCACTTTTCCCGGCGCACTGCGTTAGTCACCAACCTTCTTGCTGGTGCAGTATCCGAATCCGGTGCCCTACAGGCCGGGGATATGATGCAAGATTTGAAGACTGGCCACTTACTGGGTGCAAGCCCCAAGGCCCAGTTCTACGGTCAAATGATCGGCAGTCTAGTTGGCGCCGTATTATCAACAGCAGTGTACAAGATGTACGTGAACGTCTACGAGGTCCCAGGTCCCATGTTCCAGACCCCAACAGCATACGTCTGGATCTTCACAGCCCGCCTGGTCACAGGTCAAGGTCTCCCCCCAATGGCATGGGAAGCAGCCTCGATAGCCGGGGCAATTTTCGTTGTCGTTACTATTCTCCGTATCGTCGGTACGTCCAGCATCGCCAACGGCGGTAAACGCGACGCAACAGCCTGGTGGCGATCATATATCCCGGGCGGTATCGCCGTCGCCGTCGGCATTTTCAACGTCCCCTCATTTACCCTCGCCAGAGCCATTGGCGGACTGATCGCCTGGTGGTGGTCTCGAAAGCACGCCAAGGCCCAGGATCCTGAACCTCCCACTCAGCTAGCCAACGAGGGACAACCCCAAGGCAACGCCCAGGAGGCAGATACCAGAACCCCCGCGGCAGGACCCGCACCCGGACAAGCTATCAAAGACGCCGATGCTGCATCCTCAACCGTCGTGGTTCTGGCCTCCGGTTTGATCCTAGGTGAAGGTATCATTAGCATCGTTAATCTTCTTCTGGCAAGTGGAGGTGTCCCGCATCTTTAGATTACATAAAGACCATTTCTCTGGGAGTCTGGTTTACACATTCTGTTTCTTTGACAGCGGCATGAAAACAGATATATCACTGCGGCGCTATGTTAGTTTTGAACCGGCAATTTCTGTACTACTTTGATTCTATTGCTTTAAAAGTGAGGGTCCATGTTGTACCACATAGATACATTTAGATATTTGTGGGCTTTGTGCAGCGTGAAAGGTCGAAGCGATATATTATGAACTACATTAAAAAGGGGAACTATTCGATCGATCATACACTGTTTCTTTTCTTCTTTCGATTTCGGGTTATTTATTTGACATCAACACAGATATTAGAAAGCGTTATACCACCACGGCCGACTGTTTGGTTTAAAATAGATAAGATGTAACGTAGACATCGGAGAAAGATTAAGGTAGGAAAAGTATATTGTAGTAACAAATAGGGTAATCACATAAAGTAATCCAAAAAAAAACTTCTGGTTTCATGATTCAATAGAAAGAAATCTTACAAAGTTGGGTATATTCCGTCAGGTGAGATATGTGCAGGCACTTGGCAGTGAAGGAAGAGACGTAAGAGAACGCAGACAAATCCTTATGAAAGTAGTCTGCTAGGAAGACGGAAAGATTCATACAGAATATGAGGTAAAGCAAGTGGAGAAAATCAAGAAGAAACAAACTTGACGAGTCGATGGTGGGGACATAACGCATTGTTGACTTTGGGTAGAGCGCTTTCGTTGCAGGAGCACATGATATCATAGCAGACTCGTACATAATAGCGACAATGTCAGCCGTTGTCTCCCGCGAAATCGACGATCATTGGTCTAACGCGAATGCCCAGAGCTCACTGGGGTGGCATGTTACTTCCCGGGGCTGGAGCTTCAACCGGGGCCGGAGCAGGAGCTGGGACCAGGTTGGGGATTGCTGGCAGCGCACCTGATGGGGGTGGGGTTCTAGGAGCAGCCAAGGGACTAGGTCCTGGTGAGCCGGCAGTGCGTGGAACTGGCCCACCAGCACTGTTGCTTCGTTGCCGCTGGTTGACAGGCATCTCCGGTCGTTGCATGCCTGGGGGACCATAAGGACCTGGGCTCATCGAGCGAGGTGGCATTGGACGAGGCCCTGGGCCTGGCGAGAATGATCGGGGAGCAGGGGGAAATTGAGCAGGGGACATTGGGCGCTGTGGGTGAGGACGTGGTGCTGGAGGCCCAGCATAGCCAGGATGAGCCGGAGACATGGGGCGTGCTGGCGACATCGGTCGAGCAGGAGACATTGGGCGTCCACCTTGAGGGTAGAAACGAGGATTGGGCATGGCACCAGGAGGCATAGGGCCATTGGGTCCCATCATTGGTGGACCACGGGGACCGGGGCCGGCCCCTGGAGGTGGACGAGCTCGAGGCTTCACAGGCGCGAAGAGAGACATGAACGAGGGACCACTCCTTGCTGCGAATGATCCATTCTAACACAGAGAGCCCAGCCGTCATCGTACTCATGGAGAAGCCGAACAAGCTGACCGACATGGAGCTCCAATTCATCTTCCATGGAAGGATTGAAGTCCATCTGTACGCGATGCACATTGGTAGGAGCCGGAGGGGGAGGTGGACCATGTTCAGAAGGGCCAAACGCAGGAATTGCAGTGACAACAGCAGGACTAGGAGCAGATACCTCACTGCCATCTGGAGCATTGACAGGGCTTGTCTCCGCACGTTCAGGTTGAGAATCAGTCTTGGGCTCGGAGCTTTCAGGTTGAGTAGGATGATCATTCTCGGTAGACTTGGAGGAAGCAACTGCAGCACTGACAGCCACTGCAGCCACCGCCGCACCGGCAGCAGCCGTTGCCACAGCAGCTTCAGCAGGAACCGGATTTGGAGGCGCCGTGGTCTGAGGGGCAGTTGGAGGGGTAATTGGCCTAGCCACGTCACTGGGGGATGGTGCCTCCGCCTGGTTACTGAAGGGATTCACCGGGTCAGTAAAAGGATTTGAGGTGCCCGCATTCGACTGCGCAGTGTTGGGTGGTGAGGCGTGTTCAGTGAGGTTACGCGATGCAGCGGCGGTTGCTCCAAGTGTTGCGCCTGCACCAGCCGCAGAGAGAGCGCCTGTGGCAGAGGGCGTGAGATCGGGTGCAAACTGGGTCACCGGTCGAACGTTGAGCTGTGGTGGATTGGTAGGAGTCATCGGCTCGAATTTTGGCGGAGGCGGGGGAGGTGCTACACTGCTGGCAGCAAATGCCTTCTCATTTTCGGGCTCTATTTCGTCAATTTTCTGGCCCTGCTTCTTTTTACGCATGAACAAGAAAATGAGAGCCGCGATCAGGCCAACTCCCAGAATTACACCTATCGCAATACCGGCTTTCGCACCTCCTGTGAGGCCTTCAGACCCAGACGCTCCAGGAAGAGCGGTAGACGACGCAGCTGATGTACCCGAAGACGACGCGTGCGTGGCAGCAGCCTCTTCTAAGCCAGTATTGGACAAGGAGGAAGTAGAGGAGGTAGCTGTTGAGAAGGTAGTCATTGCGGTGGGGGTGTTCTTCTGATCGGTCGTGGAAGTCTCTTTCTCAGTTGCCTTGGTAGTCTCTTTCGTCCTAGTCGGCTGTTCCTTAGTGGTCTCAGTCGTCTCGATCTTGGTGGTGGCTGTTGGCTTCGTCTCCACTGCCGTAGTTTTCTTCGTTGGTTCCTTAGTCGTAGTTGGTTCCTCCTTAGTCGATGTGCGACTTTGTTGAACCGCAGGACCAACGCCGGCTGTAGGAGCTGCGGTCTTGGTCTTTGGGTCTTCACCTGTCACATAACCACCTATAGGACCGTCAAAGTCTGCGGAAGCAGTCACATAAACTATGGTGACTTCTTGTCCGTTATCGCCATGGTCGGGACTTCGTCCCTCCAGGCTGGGCCCATGGTTGTGATTATGAACATGGACCATGATTTGGGTCGTTCAGTCCAGCAGAAGTCGAGATATCATCGACTGAAACTCAGGTCAATTGAAGCTCAAACAAGAGAACAGGCGGACTTATGTCGTTGACGGCACAGAAATTGAATAGATAGTCTGTCGTCCGTTTCACTTTGCCCCAAGGTCACGATGCTTGGGAAGGCGTGGCAGTTGCCGATTGTATTTGTAGAATTGATATAGTTCGAAAGAATGTATGGGAGCTTGCCCGGTAAATGCACGCGAGTAGATTTGGCTTTGATTCGGTCTCGCCAGAAGAGCCGGCCGCGTCTGAAGGTAAAAGTGGCGCAAGCGCGTTAAGGAATGGGGAATGTCAGAAGGATAAAGAATGGAAAGTGTCAGCTATGGCTGAAGAGGCTGGGGCCCAGCCGGCGCAAGTCGATAAATGAAGGACAACGAGCTTCCAGGCCGTAGGATGTGAACGAAAGGAAGGGAACCCAGCGTGCGGGATTCCCAGGCGATTGGGTAGAAAGGAAAGAAGGACTTGGAGAAGAGTGTAGGAGGAGAAGAAGAGCAACAACAGACCGGGGAGATTGTGGAAGGGCAGCCAAACATGGCATCCTGTTTGTCCTAACCCTACCTCGCAAAAATTACCGGTAATTACCGCGGTGGGCCCCTTGGCTGCAAGTAAACGAAATGAGATCAAAGCTTATGGAGGTTAATGAGGGGGAACCCACCCAATCAGGGTCTGGTATCCGCCCGTATTGGACCGACCACGCTAACTCACTGAAGCTGGGTTCGCCGGCATCCATTGGTTCCCATTGGCTCAGGCGGGAGATTGCCCTGTACGGTGCCTGGTTATCTGACGGTAAATACGAACACGAGGGCCATGCCGAGTCACCCGCTACTGTTATTCGAGCACAAATCGACCCCCATGCACGAGTGTCCCTGGGCTGAACGGCGGTATGGTATCGTACCGCCGCCAACAACATGGATGGCGCATCCAATCATCTAGTATCTTCTCTATATTTGGGAACTCACTTTTGTCCTCCCCGCCCCTTTTTTACTAGTATTCCATTTGGCTTTTTTATTATACCTGTTCCTCTGTCCTTGAACCGCATGGGAACAAAAGGAGTTGTCCCGTGCTGACATACATATATCGAGATCCAACAATGCAATGGAAAAAGTGGCCGAGGTCGCTTATTCGGATAAATCTGGAGAAGATCAACAATTGTTCAATCTAAAGGGACCCGTGATTTTAATTAGCCAAGCCTCTCGCTCCTCCGGCCTTTCCTAGTAGCATCCACTTATCCCCGAAAGACGTTGCATTGATCCTCTCTGCTGAGCGCCATTTCAGCCTCGCGTGGCGTATTTCTGCTCTCATACTCCGTACAACAAAATATTATGAGGTGACAGGGGCAACGAGGAGATCAGTGCATTTCACAATCCACTTGCATGAAGTAAAGGATGCAAAAAGGGGCAAGACAGAGTTTCTGCAAACCAGCGTTCAAGAAAGATGTGGGTCGCACAAAAACCCATCAGGCAATCATCACGTGAGTACAGAATGACATTGTGTCCACTCGTCCACATCGAAGATGAGGACTCCCCAGAGGCGCAGTGGGCATTATATTAAAGGTGGAGTTCTATTGACGGCTTTCCCTGCCGGTCAGTGCCGACAGTCCTCGCACTTTATGCGTGATCATCTCTCGATTTCGAGCCGTCAGAATACTGAAACGCCTAACAGATGCCGGTGGGACCCGGCATGATTGTTAACGCCAGACCGCCATACATTATACACCATGCTCGTCATATGAACCCTTAACCAGTGGACCCCTGGGGTCTTTTTGCTCCCTCCCCTTATCTTCATCCTAGCTTTCCTGCCCGTAACATGTGATTGACGGTCCCCCATGACGGCCGTTAACATGCCGAAAAATAAGGATGTCTGAGAGCCTATTGAGGTATTAGAATCGGGCGCAGAAAAAATCCCGACGCCGTCTCGTGTATCTATAACAGTTCTCCAACTCCTGGAAAGCTTACCTCTGCAGCAGAAATGCGCTGGCTACTCTCATAACGCACCAGTTGGCTTACTAAGTCACGACCTTTTGAGGAGGCCCCTCGGAGGATGTCATCCCACGACTTGGCAGGATATCTATAGAATTCCACCTTGCCCCAATCTGGGAGTTTCTGGGTTTCCTGTTACCACCATGTCAGTATGCGCCACCCAGAATATTTTCACCAGGGACATAGTATACCGGCCATATTTCTTCGTCGGGAGTACCCAAGGTCTGGAATATAGATTGGATAAGCGAGAGATCGCTGCCCAGTGGCCCAGAGTCGAAAAGTTGCTTGTGTCCTACAGCCACAGCCTCCGCAACCACGCACCCAGCTGCCCAAAGGTCGAGAGCTGTGCCATACCCTTTATAACCAAACAATATCTCAGGAGGTCGATAGCATGTGGTTCCCACGTCTGTAATCTTTTTGTCGGCTGGTTCAGCCTCGTTATGTCCCTCTTTCCAAGCGATCCCAAAGTCTGCCAAGTAGGCTGGTCCATCAGGTGAGTCCAAGAGAATGTTCGAAGGTTTTATGTCCCGGTGTATAACCCCCAGCTCATGAACGTGCACCAACGCCCTAAACAAATCGCGCAAATGAGACCTAGTCTGCGTGGCAGTCAACATGCCTCGTCGCAATAGATGTTCAAAGTCATGTTTCATGAAAGGGAACACCAGAATCAGTCGGCCTCCGTCAAGTTTCAGCGTTTCAAGTAAAGGTATGACATAAGTTCCAGCAGTCTCTCGCAAGAGCTTAACTTCGCACTTCGCGTCGTGTGGCGGTGCTAAAAGATGGGGGATAGTCACTTTCACAGCAACCAGGGTTCCATCCGTGCGCCTGGATTTGTAGATGGTGGAATGAAGCCCGTCAAAATGATGAAGGCATGCCTTGTATGGTCCAATATCCTCGCCCGCAGGCCAATGCTCTACCCCTTCCTGACTTTGTACCTGATCGGGGCTACTAATTATAGGAGCAGCCGAGCCAGTGGCCTCGGCTGCATCAATAGCCTTCTGGCACAATTGATCATATTCTTCCTACGTATAGCAAGACTGTAAATATCCGCGGACGCGAGATGAGGCGTATAGCTAGGAGCCCCTACCTTCGATGTGGCCTGATCATAAGCTTCAGTCTCGAATCTCTTTGCCTGAGACTGTGCCTCTGCAAATGCAGCAGAAGATGAAGCACGCTGATAGGCCGTAGTCCTACAGGATAGACATGAGCGTTGTCCAGGTACAAAGTGCAAAGTTGTCTTCTCTTACAAAGATTGGATGGCTGTTAGCCTATCCGTGAAGCCAAGAGCTTTTTTCCAATCGGCCATTGCTTGACGTGGCGACAAGTGTAGCAATCACCAAAGATACTGTCTTAGAGATGTAAAGAAGCGCTACAGTCAAGCCGACTAGAGGTATTTTAATTGATCCTTGTAATGCGCTTGAAGGCAATGATCAATTCACTTTCTAATATCATGATGCTCTACTCCATACAAGTCAGGCACTAACTTTCTCTTACTAGTGGATACATACAGAAAGGCGGCGGGACATGTGACACCAGCCGCGCTAATCTAAGTGCGGTTTAGCTCTTCCTTCCAACTCCGGGTCCGCTTTTAGTTCTTCCGGAGTTGCAACCATCGTCATCATAGCACTTCCTCTTCCTTCCTCCACATCCCGCAGCTGTACTGCACGTTTACCGACTTGCATTGGTCTTTCGGACATATATCGCTCTTTCGTTAACATCCCACTCATTTCCGGGCGTTTTTGCATCTCTACGGGCTGGACCTTATTATGCGCCGCCCCCCTCATCTACTTGTACAGTTGTGATCTATGTGTATTTAATGATGGATCTCTCACGGCAGGAGTATCCAGCTTTGCTTGTAAGCTCGAGCCACTCTTCCACTCCCCATGACCCGACATAGATCTACCGGACTTAAAGATCTTCGCTGATTGATGTAATTCCTTTCTTCAGACCTCTTTGCAGCCTGGCCAAGCCACCGGTGTTCTCAGCGATCGCATTCGCCTCATTAACAAGATCAATGCCGACATCGCGGATTGGCTGCAGGTATGATCCTGGCACCTCTCAAATTCGGTGACAGTAATTGGAGCGAACAAATTCTGATTTGCGCAATAGGAGCGACGCCGCGTCGAAGAAGCATACGCCCAAGGGCTACGGAAGCTTGCGACACGGCAGCAACTGGACAATGGAGCAGCACTAGGGTAAGCTCGGCTCGTATCGGAGGATCTTACCCAGGTATCAATTATCTAACATGTTGTCAATTGGCCAAATTAGAATATTCCAGATACCATGGCAACGCATCGTCAATGCTACGGAGATGGTGGCCTCGTCGCACGAAACCTTCGCACAGAAGATTGAGGAAGATGTGGAACGCCCTCTTAGGGATTACCACACCAAGAACCGCGAATTGGCATCTTTGCCTGGAGTCCAGAGCGATCTTGCAACTCTTGCGAAGAATCTGGAAGCCTCCCTCAAAAAGGTGGACAAAGCTAGGGAGAAAGGCCCGAAGGGTGCAGATAAGCTGGCGGGTGCGGTTGCTGCCTCTGAAGGGGTTAGGCAGGAATGGGAATCCAGGGCGCCTTTCGCTTTCGAGCAGCTCCAGGCAGCTGACGAGAGTCGACTAAACCATCTACGAGATGCACTCACCCAGCTGGAGACCCATGAGTCGGATCAGGTTGAGCGTTGCCGTCAAGCAACAGAAACTTGTTTGAATGTGCTTCTCAATGTGGAGACCGCAGATGAAATAAAAACATTTGCCGAAAAGGTCAATGGGGGAAGGCCGGTTGTATTGAGGCAACAGACTTCTCCTACCCCTGTAGCACCTCCTGGACCACCGCCACGCCTTCATGATGACACTGCCAGTCAACGCTCAGAGACCTCTGGTCCCATCAGGACGCCCCCTGGTAAGTACCGTCATTTCTCCTGACTCGGCTGTTGTCTTTCAAGCGTCTTGGATGTCGTTATCGATGATACTTACTTTCTGTATAGCACCTGAGCCCCAACCCCGCCATAGCACACCCCTTGGCGGACTCAAGCGATTAGGTACCGTCATGAATAGGAGGAAGAGCATAATGCAACCCTCCGGAGGGGCTGCGTTCTTTTCGGATAAGAAACACCGCAGCCCTTTTGCGTCTTTCAAGCGGGGAGACTCTCGTGACATGCAAATCCCCGAGCACTACCGGATGAGGAACGCCCGGGTACTGCACTGACTACTCAGGAAAGCCACAATGAAGTTACACGTATCCCCAGCGAAACCAATGACCATGAAGGCCACGGTACGATGACCTCTATTCCGACCACTCACTCAGTACCAACAACTGCGAACGGGACAACATCCCCAGAGCCCCCTGCTGAGACAGGTATCGCAATTAGTGACTCGCACCAGGTAAGCTGTAGTGAGATGACAGATGTAACTCAGACCGTTAATTTCATGTGACAGCCACGGGTCGACTCCGAAGGGTTCTCGGAACCACCTCAGACCATTGACAAGATCACTCGTGCACAGAGAGAAGCAGCTGGGTATGGGAATCTCAAATCTTCTGAGATCAGTGGCTAATTAATCTATCTATAGTATGGAGGAAGCTGGTATCAATCTAACAATCCGGGATCAGCCTATATTCGAAGATGAAGATCAAGCCAAGCAAGCAATGGACGATATGGCTAATCAGTTGAGACTGGTGAGTGATATGGATATACCCCTTTAGCGCCTTGCTGACGATCTGTTCACTCAGCGAGCCCAGCAAACTGGCGTGCGCCGCAATGTAGGGACCTTGCGCGGTCGGCGTGACGTCCGTAACACAGTTTTCATTCCTAATCCACCGCAAGCTAGTGATGCTCCCACTCTACAATCTGGGTCTGACGTCTCCATGCCGGTCTCGCCGGGTCTTCCTTCAAAGCATGCGGCTTCTCCTAGTATTGCAACAGAGGACCATGCTCTGTCGGACACGACCTCGGTTCGCTCGGGACACACCTTGCACGGTAGCTCGGGTGCAGTTGCACACCCTGATCTCCACGAACCAGGACTGAACGCGTCTATCATTGAAACGGTTAATGCATGGTTCTCCGACGGTGTTGTCACCAAGTCATCCGTCATCGGAGAGCTTGCATTGGCCTACAACGGAACCCCCGAGCCAAATACCACAGTCCGTTTAGAAAATTTCCAGGTGCTGGAGAAGGTAGCTGCAAATCCTCATTTTGTGAATGAAGAGAAGGACAAGGATCTCTCAGATGAAAAAAGAGGACAATACAGCATACATATTCCCACAATTTCTCGCCCCTCACCGACAGTGGCTTTCAAGTACCAACTTCACGTTGACGCATCCGACTCTTCCGCCTACTGTCCGGTTATCTTCAAACCTGTATGGAACATTGAGGAACACCAGGCTAGCGTCATCATTTTCTATTCCTTGAATCCATCATTCACATCTTCCGCACCAAAAGAATCAATCACCCTCAAGAATCTGGTTCTGACAGTGAACCTGGATACATCTCCTGAAGAGGGCCGAGAAGTGGCCCATGCTACGAATGCTGTCATGTATCCTAATACGGGGGCGTCCTTCCGTCGCAAGCACTCGGCGGTGACCTGGAAGATGCCTGAGTTCGAAGTTAAAGCTGGATCTGACGGCAAGTTGCTGGTTCGATTCTCAACGGCCACTAGTTGGCCAAGGAAAGGGAAGGTCGACGCGAAATTCGAGGTTAACACTCTCGATGCTGGATCTCGACTGGGAATCAGTGCCGCGTTGCCAGCAGAGGCGAGTACGCCAAAGGGATCTGATCCTTTTGCGGACGAAGACTCGGGTGCACATGACGATACCCAACCCTCCCTGACATGGAAAGAAGTCCCTACTACTCGCAAGCTGGTTGGAGGCAAATATGTCTCATCTTAGCAGACTGTTGTGCTACATCTCGGTGTCACGAGAATAGCGCCTGTTTTTGCACTTTCTACGAACCAATCATGACCACAACCCGCCGGACCGTTCCAGTTTCAAGATACCATCGTGACTGTCTTTGTCGGATTCCTTTGGAATAGTACGCCTTCCAAAAGTTTGTCTGCTGACACTACCTGCCACCATCTTAGCACATAATTTACTCCCACGACTTTGTATGTTACTCTCGTTCTGCCGATCTTTCTCTTCCTTTCTCTTGACTATTTTCTTTTCTCCTTTTGTGCGAGGTATATACCTATCATCTCTTCGGTCCTTTGATTTCGTCACGCTCGCTTGCTTCCCTGTGTCGCAGTAATTTTTGTGTGTATAGCCACCCTCTGGACAGGTAGGCATGGCATTTTGCCTGTAAATAGGTTGTCTCAGTGGGATATTCGGCGCATATTAATGCCCCAAATAACAACAACGTATGTATTTAGCCGTGACGCTTCGCAGACAATTTGAGTATCCACGCAGTAATTCCGTCGCCAATGATTGTTTCTATAAGCCAAAGATGATAATGTATTCCAAACTCATAGTTATCTTCATAGCAGTACAGGAATGATGACTAAATAAACATGGCACACTGACGCCTCTGTGCCGGGGAATCGCTAAAAATAACATACGAAACAGTCGATCTATATCCATTGACATCGGTGATGGAAGAGATAGAAGGAAAAGCAAGTCATGACAATCACCCACCAAACAGGTCAACTACATCCGTGCAGCTCGTGTAGTCTTATCATAGAAATCCAACGTCATTGCAGCCAGGAAACAGGGTATATCTTTTCGTTCCTCGACCCAGAATTTGATGAGGGGTCGAATTTCCATAGCGAATAGACTGTTCGGCCCACCGGAAATCTTCATCGTGCCGTTCTCTCCGTCGAAAATGATTGAATTTTCTTCGCCATTGCCCATGCTTCCCGGTCCGCGGGGGTCAGAAGCACCATCACCGTCTCCGTGTCTGTAGGCGGGGGAGAGGTGGAACATAGATGTTACTCGTACACGCCCGTTGGGGAGGAAGTCTAGCTTGTATCCGAGCAGAGAGGCAACGGCCTCGCGAAACTCGGATGACTTGGCGGTCCAGATTTCCTTTAGTCGTCGCATGCGCTTCTCCTTATCTGCGACGACTCGCTCCATTTCTTGGATTTCTAACTTCAGGCTCTCCAGGGTGCTAACGGGGACAGATTTGACACTGTTGTGGTCACCCTGTAATTGGGCAAGTAAGTCACGGTTCTCAGCTTTGAGGGTTGTGATGGTGGAGAGTTTGAGATTCTCGGCTTGCGCTGTGGGATTGTCACGGAGCTCGAGAACGCGTGTGCGTGACTTGGCCTTGAGAGACTTGAGCTGGGATTTGGTAGCTTCAAGCTCTCGGCGTAGGAGAGTTGACGCCTGTTCAGACTTGGAGAGCGACTCTTGCAATGTCCTGTTTTTCCGGGATAAGACAGAAAGGCGCTCGTTCTCCGCATCGCTCTCGGCGGGGGACAGAGGCCGCTTAACACCCCGAGGTTCTGCGTCCGGCTGTTCGGTAGGCTCCCGTTTCGAGAGTTCTTCGTGAGCTTTCTCCAGTTCCACTCTGTATTCATCAACAATCTTCTCCAGATTGGCGATCTGTTCTGACTTATGCTCATCAAATTGACTTTGTTCCGCGTTCATGGTCACCTCTTCCGTGTCAAAAGTCTTCAATTGTGCACGGAGATACTCAACTTCCTTCACTGCAAGTGCTCGCTGACGATCTAGTCTTGCCCGAATTCTGCTCTCGGCCATGGCTCCTCCGTTTGCAACAGTGCTACTCCGAAGCTTTTCAATTTCCTGTCGCAGGTGACTCCTCTCAGTTTCCAAGCTTCTTATCAGCTCGTCTTTTTCTAGAAACTGCGCCTCGATGTTGCCAAGTTTATCAACAAGAGTTGCTTTCTCAATCCGCTCCTGCAGTAGAGCCTTCACAACTGCTTCTGGCGAGTCGACCTCGGCCTGTTCATCGTTATCCTGTAGAAGACTGGTCCATGATGTGCGCTCGTCTTCGAGCATCTGCTTCTGGATCTGAACTGTTCCCAACTCCGACTCCACCTCCTTCATTAATTGTAGTTGATTCTCGAGCGATTTCTTCTGCTCTTCCACCACTTCGACATTTTTCTGCACTTTTCGAAGATGCCGCAACTCCGCACTTTGGTCCCGATTCGTAGTCTCTAGGTTCCTGATATGACTGACCTGTTCTGAAAGCTCTCTCTTGAGAACAGCTACCGTCTCTGCATCGCTTCCTTCGGCTTTGAGCCGTATATTCTCGGTTTCCAGGTTGGCGACATCCGCTTCCCGTTCACGCAGTTTCTCTTGAGTGGTCTGTACGTCATTCCTGGCGCTTTGAAGATCGTTTTGCAATTCTGCCAGAGTTCTTTGGAGGGATGAGCGAATGGTCTCTAGTTCGTTGATCTGGTATTTGGACTGTCTCTCCTGGTCCAGCAATTGGGCTTTCGTATCATCGACATCATCCTGTAAGCTCTGGTTCTGATCTTGAAGGCTTCTGATCTTCCGCTCAAGGCCGCCTTTCTCGTTCAGTGAGGTTTCTTGAGCCTCTTTTAACTCTTTGGCGAGGGACTCGCTCTTGTGATTGGCGCGGTGACTGGCAGATTCTGCAGCCTACAGAGACAGATCAGTTAGTTTTGTGGTTGTCCGGCATGCCAATATGTACACACCTGGGCTTTCCTGAAATCCGCATCCGCCTTTAATTGAACATCCCGAAGCTCTTTCTCATGGCGCAGGACCATCAGGTCCCGCTCCTGCTTGATATTCTCCAGTTCATATTTCAAAGTATTGACTTGGACACGCAGTTCTTCCTTTTCTGTATCTGTGAGGAAAGTTAGTCGCATGAGATGCACTGTCCGCCACCGAGGATTGGAGCTAACCAGGCTTTGAAACTTGGGAAGGACGGATGGACTGTCGCAAAGGGCTTGGGGCCGGGGGGATCGATAATGGTGAGGCGCTCCGTGGCGGCGAGCCCCAGGAAAGCTGCGAATTCCTACTTGAATTCATCTAAAGCCTGTTAGTCTCTCAAATGCTTTAGAATCCGCAAGGCATATTGTTTGTCAACCTTTGACTATGTAAGCGGCGGAGACCAATGACAAATGAATTGCGAATGATGTCATGGAAAGTAAGTGAGGGCCCGGTAGAAGCTGCCTCAAGCTCCCAGAGGTGACTCCCACAACTTAACCGATTCAAGCACGCAGAGCCGTACGGAGCAATTCAACGTCGGCTTGTTGTTTTGGACGGGCGAATAGAACATCCCGATCCGGTACTGGATGAGTCAGCATTGCTCACCGCCCGCCAGAAGCTCGCGTTCCAGGAAAGGATTAGCGCCGAAATTTTGAAAGATTTCGAATTTTTGCGGCCTCCAAAAGTGACCGATAAACTACTACTCCCCACGCCACCGTCCTCCGATTGTCGCCCTTTTCCCTCCTCGTTTTGTTCGATTCCCCGGGTAGTACCAGACTTCAAAATGGCCAAGGACAAGGTTGAGAAGAAGGACAAGCGCGAGAAGAAGGAAAAGCGCTCGGAGAAGGACGGTGTCCACAAGAGCAAGAAGGACAAGAAGGAGAAGAAGGATAGGACTTCTCTCGCCGACGCAGTTGAGCAAGAGCTCACTACCAAGGTTCTGGATGGAATTGACGGTGCTGTCGCTGCGGAAGCCACTGCCATTGTCGAGACTGAGGTGATGGATGTCGATGCCCGCCCTGTTGGCGCCCTCGTGCCGTTTGCCCAGCCTTTGGTCGAAGACAAGTCGGCAAAGAAGGTGTTGAAGAGCGTGAAGAAGGGTAAGTTAAATCTTAATTCCAACCCACTTCCGGATGTTGCGCATGTGTCTCGTCCCTCAAACCGAATCAATTTCACTTTTACAATCTTAAACCATCTATGATTCGTATTGCTAAATGTAAAGCTTCCATCTCGTTTCAATGACGCTAATATGATGATTCTACTGTAGCCGCCGTGAACAAGTGCCTCAAGCGCGGTGTGAAGGAAGTTGTCAAGGCTCTCCGGAAATCTCCCGTTCCTGCACCTAACGCCCCGATCAGCACTCCCAATGGAGTTGTGATCCTTGCTGCCGACATCTCACCGATGGATGTCATCTCGCATATCCCTGTCCTCTGTGAGGACCATGGCATTCCTTACGTTTTCGTCACATCTCGAGCTGAGCTCGGTAACTCTGCCGCAACAAAGCGTCCCACCAGTGTCACCATGGTTGTCCCCAAGTCGGCTGCAAAGGGTAAGAAGAGTGAATCAGCAGATGATGAGGACTTTAGCGGTGTGTACGATGAGCTGGTCAAGCTCGCTCAGAAGGAGGCCAAGAAGCTGAACCTTTAAATTTGAGCGACTTTGACCTTCGTTATTTGTTTTTGTTATTTTAATTATAAGGCTTCTTTATATTTCTTGTCGCTTGTTATGACTGTACAGTTCCACTTTGATGTCTGACAAGATAGTGCATGTCTTCGGGGTCTGGCCTTTGGGACGTGTTCGTTGGGTTGATCTTTTATGATGTGTCCGTTGCAAATCTGGCGTTCTCAAATCGGTGTACGAAAAAAGGCAGGAAATGTGGAAATAGAAATTTTTCTATTCAACCAAGTGCTCTGGTCATGTAGCAAGTCTCGCCAGTGATTTATACTACATACTCGCAGCGAGCGTGGAAAACGGTCGTACACGTGACACAGGTTCTCGACTAAGCTTTCGAACTATTGTTTTTCTTGCAGATAGCAACACTCCGCAGGTTTGCATTTGCCACAATCTATGTCGATTGGGGGAAATTGGCCGCTTCTAGACTTGGGGCCGTCTTTGTGCTGACCAACTTTCCACAGATGTGATTTTGAGCACGCAACCCTTAGGGGCAATGCCAAGTGGACGATAGAGTTGAATCGTGACCCTCAAGCTACGTGGTTTATGCATAACTCTGGCTCTTAAGCATTTCATGTGCTTACCTTCTTTATACTACCTTGAGAAGGCGCATGAAAATGCCTTGTCCTAGCTGGTCAGGTGTTTCATCTACATGCGGTATGATATCTTAGGCATCGGTTCACTTCACCCTGCAAAGTCAATCCGGTCTCTCTGACCACAGTAATATGCCCAACACGTCAACATGCTTATTGGTGTCTATGCGGCTACGAATTCGATGTTGTCATTCGCCCCGAACATCGCCGAAAACTTAGCAAACAAAGGACCGGATATTCAGCTTGCATGGGCCAATTGACCCTTGCAGACGGCATTCATAAAGGGGCATTCGAGAGGATTATAAAATGCTGGGTTAAACAGGAGATTTACCTCTCCTTGCTGGCAACGGTGAAAACCGAAAACCTGCACATCTTTCGTCCTCTCCAGTCCTTGAACCCTCGGTTCTCAATTTGTTTTTTTTTTATCATTACGAGCACACTATTGCATCATGGCAGAGCAAGCAGCCGCCCCTATTGGGAAGAGGCTTATGGTTCAAGTCATTGATGACGTGGCTGAGCGAGATCCAGAGAGGAAAGTCTGCGCTGTGCCTAAGGGCTCCGAGATCTCAGATGGGTTCTTTGACTTGACATTTAGAGAACTTGCCCATGCAGTGAATTATATGTCGTGGTGGATTATAGAGGCCTTTGGCCATAGCTCCACCATGGAGACATTAACTTATCTCGGAGCGAACGATATACGTTATCTTGTGATGGTAATGGCGTGTAACAAGACGGGCTATAAGGTGAGATGGTGGATTTATTTGATTCGGACGACCTGGTACTGATCAGGGAACTGTTAGCCCCTACTTTCATCGACTAGAAACTCAGATGAAGCACATCTTCGCCTACTCGAAGTCACCAATTGCTCAAAACTGGCATATAGTACAGAAAGAAGCCAGAGAGCGATGGAAATAAAGGTTCTTCGACCTGACTTGACGACCGTGGAAATCCCAGCCTCAAAAGAGATAATCGGTGGTCCTACAACACTGTACAAATTTTCTAAGTCTTTTGAAGAAGTCAAGGATGATGTGGCTTTCATCGCCCATAGCTCTGGTACAACTGGTGAGTAGTAGTGGGAGACATAGTATGGACAAAGGTGTACAAATGTACAACCGTTGCCAAATGCCTAATTTGGTGCAATAAGCCATGCCTCTAGATAATGAACTGATGATATTCCTTAAATGACAGGAATCCCGAAACCTATCCAACTGACTTTCGGCTACTTTGGTGCTCTGGATGCTGGTGCCTATGTTCCTATCACTCCAGGACGTTTCTCGGGCGTGCCTGATCGACTCAGCAAAGATGACGTTATCTTGGCCGCGGCGCCATTCTTTCACCTCATGGGGTTCTCGTTGCTGATCATATCTGTCTTTCACGGTATCCGTTGCGTGGTCGCGCCGGATAAGCCATTATCGACTGACTTCTTGACTTCTATGCTCAATGCAACCAAGCCCACGGCGATACTATTACCACCCTGCATCCTAGAGGATATGACCCTATCGGAAGCCTCTATGGAGGCCCTGTGGAACTTGAAGTATGTGTTTTGGGGTGGTTCCTCTCTCTCGCCTGAGGTCGGTCGTAAGATCAGAGAGCACACCCCGCTGACGGGCTTTATGGGAATGACCGAGGCTGGCTTTATACTGTCCTTGGCTCCCGAAGACAAGGACGACTGGGAGTATTTTGAATGGTGGCCGACCAATGGGATCGAGATGGAGTTAGTGGATGACGACCTGTATGAAATGGTCATCCACAGACATTACGATCCATTCCTACAACCCATCTTTCACACGTTCCCTGATTTGAACGAGTATCATACGAAGGATGTGTACACGCGGCACCCAACCAAGCCCAACCTGTGGAAGCTGCGTGGACGTCTAGATGACGTTGTATCGCTCAGTAATGGGGAGAAGTTCAACCCAGTGACGATGGAGAAGATCATCGAGGGGCATGCCTTAGTTGCGAGAGCTGTTGTTGTAGGCAATGGAAGATTTCAACCAGCTCTACTTGTTGAACCCAATTGGAATCAATGGAGTGAAGATAGTCCAGTTGGGGACTTGATCGCCCAGATCTGGCATACAGTTCAAGACGCAAACCGTATCAACCCAGCCCATGGGCGGATTATGAAGAACAAGATCGGGGTGGCATCTAAAAACAAACCGTTCCAGACTACACCCAAAGGGAGCACACAGCGACGGCTTGTCACTCGCGACTATGAGAAGGAGATCGAGGATATTTATACAAAACAGGACGATGAAATTTTGGAATATCAAATACCAGAGTCGGCTGATTTGTCTGGAATTCAGGGGTTTGTCCGAAATGTGGTTTCAGACGCTCTTGGATTCTCCTCGTTCTCAGACCAGACAGACTTTTACAATTTGGGGCTCGATTCTTTGCAGACAATGCAGCTTAGCCGGACTTTCCAAGGCTCAATATGTTCATGTCGGCCATCGACCAAGTCTAGGGCTATCACCGCTCAGAATATATACGGCAACCCCACTGTCGAACAATTGGCCAAGTTTATATACGGCGTCACTAGCAATGCGGAGCAGAGCATGGTATCGCGATCTGAAAAGATTGATGCTTTGGTGCAGAAATACACGGCTGACCTGCCTGAGCGCGAAGCTAATACACGCAAGACAACGGATCAACACACCGTACTTCTTACTGGATCTACCGGTTCGCTTGGGAATTATTTGCTCCATACCTTATTGAAAGATCCTTCTGTCATCAAAGTGTACTGCTTGAATCGATCAGAGGCAAGAGATAGACAGGTGAAAAGTTTCCAAGAGAAGGGATTAGAGTACGATTTCAGTCAAGGACGAGTCGAATTCCTTGTAGCATCTTTTGGCGAGGAGAAGTTCGGCCTCAGCGGAACCAAGTATGAAGAGATGCTCCGTACAGTAACTACAGTTATCCACAATGCCTGGAGAATGGATTTCAACATTTCAGTTGATTCATTCGAAGATGTCCACATTCGCGGCGTCCGTCATTTTATCGACTTCAGTATACAGAGCATACACCATGCCCACATCTTTTTCATGTCTTCTATAGGAACCATCGGCGGATGGAGCCTCGCCCATGGACCATCGGTTCCTGAAACACCCTTGGAGGATTGTGAATTGACTTTGCGTCAGGGATATGCCGAAGCAAAGCATATTTGCGAACGTATCTGCCTGGCAGCGTCTCAGAAAGCGGGCGTACCAACAACGCTTTTACGTCTGGGGCAGATTGCTGGTCCAACGACAGAAAATGGCATGTGGAATAGGCAGGAATGGCTACCGCTTATCGTTGCTACATCGAAGGCTATGGGCAAGATCCCTCGCACCTTAGGATCAATGCCAGTAGAGTGGACTCCAGTGGTAAGTTGCGATACAATCTCTCTACCTGAACTTCTCAGCTGACGACTGGATAGGACACACTTGCTGCTATCATCACAGAGCTTGTTCATACGCGCAGCACAAGCCAGAGGGACCCCGCCTGTTCTGTCTTCCACTTAGTTAACCCATCGGCGACTTCGTGGGAAAGCCTTCTGCCCGCGATTCAGGAGCGTTACAATGTCCAGCGAATTGAGATGTGTGAATGGGTCAATGAGTTGGAGAGCATCACCAACCCATCACCAGCAGAGGTTACGGCGAAGCCCGCATTGAAGCTACTTAACTTTTACCAAGGACTGGTGGAAGGCGAAGGAGCATTGTCAGCTCCCATTGAAGTGGAAAAGACAAAGGAGGCGAGCATTACCATGAAGTCGATGAGACCGATCTCGACTGAATTGATGGCAAACTGGGTGAAGCAGTGGAACTTCTAGTCCAAATTTGTCCACTGTATATTTGTCGTAGATGTCAGGGCTTCTTCATTAGCATACATACAGGGAACAGCTAGCGACCATATAAACTCATACATAAACCCTGCACCACGAACATATAAATCCGTAACCCCACATCGAAGACTCTCGAAACAAATACACGCCCTTTTGTCTTCTTTAAGATCATTACAGAAGCCACCTTAACCAAACCCTCGGCCCCTTCCACCCCGTCAATTCCATAAGACAGGTTTCTATCAACAGCAATGTATGGGAACTAACGAATCATCCACGACGACACCCCAACACACAATCATTAGATCCCTACAAAGAAAGCAAAGTAGCATACTGATCTTTCCATGCAAAGACCAATTATTACTGTTTGATAGAAAGGCTGGTTTTTGATGATTGTTTTCTTTCATATTATCTATAATACATGGCCGTTTCTACAGGCTAAAGATGAAAATAACACAGGATACCCGCTCATGAGCTTTTCATTTTGTCCGTCATAATCATTATTCAATTAAGCGCGCTGGTCAGACTGCAGAGGCTGGTACCAGTGCTGGTTGTCAACACCCTTTTGCTCCCGGCCAGCCGGTGTGGCGGTAGGTCCAGATTCTGCCTGCCTATGCTGCAAGCCCTTCGTGGCGAGACGGCCAGGGTCGTTCTCGCCGCCAATATCGGTGGTGAAGCTCGCGTTGTTGCTGTCGTCGAAACCGCCCTCTTTCAGGTTCTTGCCGTGGGGCTTCTTGCTACTGAAGTCACCGACCACATCCTCGGCATATGATGGTGCGGCGCCAGTCTTGGACCGGGTCTGGTAACCACTGCCGCTAGCATTGGCTGTGCCACGCTGCTGGTTCTGAGAGGCATTGGACTGCTGTTGGGTTCCTTGCTGCTGCTTGGAACCAGTAGGGCCACCAACGTAGCCGGAGGTTGGAAGATGGGTGCCAGGGAAGTCACCTTGGCCACCGAGACCTTCGGGGTACTTCTCCTGTCTGTTGAGGTTCTCTCGAGCAGCACCGACTGGAGCTGATGGCAGCTCGGAGGCAGCGGATGTGTCCTTGGTGTTCAGGGTAGACTGCTGGCCAGTCACCCCGAGAGGTTGGGCACCACGGTTTTGAGAGTAGACGCCACCCTTGGTGGCAGATTCGGCAGCGAGAGAGTCCCCGGACACAGGTCCAGAGGATTCCTGGATGGGGTTGCGGTAGGCTTCAGGATCAGTGGTGACCTGGGAGCCGTTAGCCAGAGTTTCACGCATATATTCTGAGCTTGTAAACTTACCTTGGTGCTGCGAGGGCCTTGACCGATGGGCTGTCCTTGAAGATCCATGATGATAGATGTATGTGAAAAATGCGAATAAGTTCGAGAGCTGTAGATGGGAACTGGAAGTAGTTTGAACTGTTGGGAATCGTAGTATCGGAGATCTCTGTTTCGAATGATCTGATTTAGACAGGCTGAGCAGTACGATAGCAATGCTATATAAGATTGGAATCTCCTGCCATCAACTATGATATCCAGATCATCGACCTGGATGATGTCATTCTGACGGTCAAGTCCACCCTATCCGAGCCCTCAGCGGACGGCCCAACAGGTACGTCAAGGAGCACAGATCCCGAATATTGAGACCCCTTTAGTGGCGATCTAGCTCGATGACAAGAAAGAAAGAGCCCACTTTGTCCGGGATCGTAGTGTCCAGAATCCCGTCGGATGGCCCTCCTACCGCCTATGGTATCGTGTAGCCGGACAAGGTCGGCTCTCCACATACCCTACTACCGAGTTTGGTGTGGCTTCCGTGGTCGTCTCGATTGCGTTAACGAATGCTGGATGAATGCCATCCCTGTGGGAACAATATTACCGGACGATGGCGTAGCAACATGATGCAGTGACGTCATCGTCACTGCCACCAACCTATGTTGCAACGAAGGGGCATGATACCATCATATCCCGAGACAATAGCAGCGCAACTGCTTATGTTTCAAATCATGAGAGAAAAGTGATTGACGATCTGATACATCAGTTTCGCAATCATGAATGTTGGGTGGTTGAAATAGAACTTCCTTTAAACTTTTTGATTAACCCGATTCACAAAGTGACATCTATGGGTCATGTGATCTTTACAAAGTATCAACTTTCAAAAGTAAATAATTTATGTAACTGTGATGCGTCGATTTAAGTGTAAGAGAGCCTAAACAAAGAGATATCCGAGCCATGCCGTGGTATAGCAATATCTACAAAGTTTGTTCAAAGTTCAGCCAGGCTAGTTGACATTTATGAGCAATCCTGGGAGTACACCACTACGATTTTGATATTTACGGAAAGAAGAATAACAAAATTCATCCGAGTAAATACTTTTCATGTGTTGTTATGCATGAATAGCTACTAAAATACAAAGATAATTGCGCTCATGATGTATAAAGCCCATAGACCACGTCCGGTATCCATCAAACTCCTAAAATCATAAATTACCGTGCCAGAGCATCCTTGGGAAGATCACTTAGATTGTCCTTCCCCTGGCGCCCAACATTGCCCAGAGGCTGAGTTTGCTTGTGCAACTCTGCTCCATCTACACGGACACTGCTGCTGGCGGTTGCGGGCTCTCTCAGAGCGCTGTTGCCCTCTCCAGACACAGGTCCCTCGTGGCGGCCAGAGCCAACGTTGACGGTCCTCTGGTCTAAGGAGTTCCAGTCGCTAGCGACTGGTGGCTGATCAGGTAGAGGCAGGTTGGACTTGGTCTGTTCAATCTGCTGCTTCTTGTCGGTGTTCTCGCCAAGGAGGGACTATAGAGCGATTAGTCGAGGTTCGCAACATGATCACCTCTGAATTCCCGACTTACCTTCATAGCCGAGACATCTGAGTTCTTGGGGGTGTTTCCCTGGTGGGCTTGGGAGATCTTGGACTCAGGCTTGCGAATATCCTGAGTGGTGGTGTGGAAGGTCTGGTCGGACATTTTGTATGAAGTAGTATAGGAAATTGTTTTGGTCGAGATGGGATTGAAGTTGGTTGATTGAAAATGTAATTAAGAGAGTATTCTGATTCTGATTCTGATTAAGAGAATTTCATTTACCAGAGGATCTCCGGTTACTTATATGCTTGTTGTTGGGAGTATGATGCGAAGGCTGGTGACGTTGTTACACCTATGACGACATAGCCGATGTCCAGGTTCTGGATGAAGCAAAACCCACACTGGGAACAGTACGGCGGAGAAACCCCGAACCCTGGGACTCGAATACATAATTTGAGTATTCTATGATCCAATCGAATCAATGCGCTCTTGGTGGCTTCACAATTGTACCTTTGGCCATCGTCACTGGATGCGCCCTGACTTCATACGATGTAACCTGGAAGGTTGTTATTGGAGAATGATTCGTAAACTCAATGAATTCTATTTTTGAAATTTTATGGTAGTAAGCCTAGGCCTAGAATGGCAGGTCATCGTGTGTCCGACCTTCTCTAATCCAAAGAATACTCCGATGGGTCTCTTTCATCACTCATCCAGTATATATGGACTTCTATGACGCATTTCTTTGTATCCATACTATGTACATGATTGTATCTCCGCTAATATGGTGAAACAGGGGTAAAACATCTAGATCTTTCTACACAGAATATCAAAGCTTTTCCCATATGAAATCATTAAGCATAATGCATACACCTGAGTTGGATCTGGAAAGCAGTGACCTCTGGAGGACTAAAGAAAAGGTAAACGTAGTATAGCGAGACTTCCGCGGTTCATTCTAGATACAGATGAGTAATGATTCAACCCGAACTGCTCACGGGCAGTTCTGCGTATACCACAGATTATGTTGAGAATAGACTCGTCTGGCTGCTACAGGACACAAAAGTCATATATGGAGACTCACATATCGACACAGTCTAAAAGGGCTAAGATTGACAAATTTCTCTTGGCCCAGATTAGATTTTCAAGCCTACATCGCTTATTGGCAGCATGAGCTAGTACACAAATTGTAGATCGCCCGTGAATATACCCAGAACATCTAAAATACGATAGTTGTTGATCCACCAGTTGGACAACCGCTCGGAGATGCGGACTTGTAGCAACAATATCTCTTGATGCCTACCCAGCAGCATGTATCATCACCACAACTTGACATACCGCACTCCCAGTGAGTAGCCTTTTCACAACTTCCCGCACAGAAGGGTGCAGTTCCGCTCCAGAAGCAGTCTCCTTGTGAAGGCATGAGATCTGTTCCGGTTGGGCTTCCCATCTGGTTGGCCGGTACGGTATTGTCTAGCTACAATAAGCACATTATCCATGACGATGCACAGGGTATTCGTTACCAATTACCACAGTAGCAGCTAGGGTGCTAAAGAAAAGCGAGAGTAGAATTGGATGCATGGCGAAATCGGCTAACCTTGCCTCCATATCAGCGAATTATAGTAATTTCGGCTGGTAAATGTAAGGCTCACAGATTAGTATGTACTCCAAAATAGACAAGGTAGGTCTCTGAAGATCCGCTTGTAGTTCAGTGGTGGTAATATAGATGTGCAGATTGAAGCTTCCCAGGACTTCGAGGAGCGACAAATGAACAGACTTAAATACGGGCTTCATCTCTTGTTTCATTGCTTCGGTTGTTGAAGTGTTACGTGTGCTCCCTTCGGAGCTGCCATATTCTTGAAACTCCTGTAACACCTGATCATCCAGGTGGAGTTCCCAATGGCTTCAACCCATTCAGCACTGAGTGGCTGAACATCAAGTACTCGTACCACATTTTCTAATTTGGACTTGGTCTTACGTTGCTGTCTGAGGACCTCTTGGAGCAATAAAATATAGATATGGGGTTCATGATGTGTTGTCGTTTGAGGGATAAAGAGATGCAGCAGGATGGCTGAAGAGTAAAGGGGTCTTAGTAGTGTGTACCAACTGCTTATTGAGTATTTTGAAGGGTCTCTCTTACAATTATAGTCAGCCTAAGATCCTTAAATCAAAGAGTGATTGCGCTACTATTTATTTAGAGAGTACTGTCGATTAACGACCACGACTTGCGAGTACTACATATGGCTTCGTTGATATAGAACCACCACAGTAAATAAATATACTTATATATGTTGCAAATGCGCCCTTGGATCAATCTTTGGATACGGTGTATTTTCTTAAATGAGCTGCATATGCCACCACATGCTGTGTTCCATTGTCCAGTAGTACATGAAGTACCACAAGGTAGTTGAGAGCAAGCACTATTCACATGTATGATAAATGTTTAAGATTGGTAGAGGGAAATCAGTAAACGGTTTCAACGCGCTATACCCAGAACAGTGACGCTAGCCTGCCTTAGGACATAAAGGGTTCAAGGTAGACCGCCTTCCGTTACAAGACGCCGGAACTGACCACCAATTCCCCGCTAACCAGCGAAATGATTTTTTTGGTTACATGTTGTTAGACAGGAATAGACTCTTATTCTGCCGTTGTGTTTCTTAATTGTACGTTCTGTTACTCAGATATCTGCTAGTATGCCTAGGGATCCATTGATTGGGTTGGTTGGAAAGGTCTGCTACTCTTCGTTATCTCGGAAGATACGCCGCTGACTGAACTGAGGGGCATGTAGCCATCCAGTGGAAAATCGACAACGCTGAATAGTTTGACAGACGCTACTTCGAAAGTTGGTAAGGTTATCTTTGTTAGCTGTGTAGCCAAAGTATATGTGCATTGACCGGGACATTTTCTATATGTAGGGAACTTCCCGTAAGTAAAACCAGAATGCGACTCCGTCATATCGCTCCATTACAATTTACGCAAACCCCAATAATACAAATCTCGTTGTACCAAGACGTCTAATCTGCGATATTCAGTTTCACTACAATCGATCCTCAGCGCGCCATTGGCTACCTCCAAATAGAATGTGCATGCCAGCGATACGGTGTGTCGGATAAGTGCAAACCGAATTATGGAGGCTGTATAGAAGGAAGACGCTCTGTCCCCATTGAGCTCTTGGACGTTGCAGGTCTCGTTCCAGGCGCGCATCAAGGTCGAGGGTTGGGTAACAAGTTCTTGGATGATTTGCGTCATGCGGATGCCTTGATCCACGTGGTTGATGTTAGTGGAACCACGGACGCAGAAGGTCAGGATATGTCGCGGTTTCGCAAGCGCAAGAAGAAGTATTGGCTAACAGGCCTATGCGCATTTCAGGGAAAGCAACTCGAGGTTACGATCCTTCACAAGATATTGAATGGTTACATTCCGAGATTGTGCGCTGGGTCTTGGGAAACTTGATGCAAAGATGGTAAACCAACACACTTCTGAACCTACGCTGTCAGTGCTGATGATTCTTATAGGGGATCCATCAAGAGGAGACATATGGCCATAAGTCAGTCGACAGTAATTCCTTGGCGCTTTCTTGTATACTGACACTTAAAATAGAGGCGACGGCCGTGGACACCTTACAGGGGCAGTTCTCCGGCTATGGAAGTACGTCAACGATTGTTGCACGCTGCTTAGATCGGATAGGCTTGAAGGAGCCACTTGAAGACTGGTCTGATGAGACTGTTGAGAAGGTTGTCAAAGCTTTTATCGATGAAAAATTCCCCACGGTCTATGCGTTAAATAAAATCGATCATCCCGACGCAGACAAGGTTTGTCAGCACTCCCGTTTGGCTTTTGATCGACGCTGACAAGAGTGGTTTTAGAATATCAGCAAAATCGCCAAAATGCAGGACCCTCAGTCCATTGTCCTCTGCTCCGCAATATCAGAAGTGTTCCTTCGGAGGTTAGCGAAACAAAATTACATCAAATACGTCGAAGGAAGCGAATTTCTAGATACGCGAGAAGACCTCATAGAGATGGGAGAACCGGATGGCGGTGGCTTAAAGGAGATGGATGAGAAGTTGAAGACGTAGGTCACTCTTGTATTTGCGCAACATCCGCCTTGCTAACCTGAACATCACATTAGCCGTGTCGAAAATTTGAAAGACATGGTACTTTATCGTTTTGGCTCAACTGGAGTTGTGCAATGTCTTTCGCGTGCCGCAGAGCTCCTGGGTCTGGTACCAGTCTTCCCAGTAAGGAACGTACACACTTTCGCATCAGGAGCCGGAAGCGATGCAGCGTTCCGCGATTGTGTCCTGGTTAAGAAGTAAGTAATGCAGATTGCAAATACCCCACCCCATTAATCCATCTGACACCGAGTAGGGGCACTACGGTTGGAGATGTTGCTCAAAAGGTCATGGGCGATATACCGATCTCCTACATCGAGGGCGTTGGTGGTATCCGCGTCTCAGAAGATGAAATTGTGCAAGTAGGAAAACATGATGTAGGTGCTAACTTCTCAACAATTATGCCAATACCGCTCGCTAACCCGCATCCCTCATTTTTAGGTACTATCCTTCAAGCCTGGTCGATAGATCTCATTATTCAATTTATGTACAGTTGATATGTGTGGGAACGAACAATACAACGCTTATGGCGGCTGTCAAAAGTACATAGCCGAATTGAATGAAGCAGAAAAGCAACCCAACTTACAGATCAATGACCCTTCTGTGAACGATATCAATAGTCAGTCGCCTGGTCTTGGTGGGGGGTATCAACTTTTATCCCAGGAATGTCCTAGCTTATTTCTACGAGCGTAAAGGTTTGAAAACATACCTGAGCTCTTTCATCATTCATTCCGATGATCGGTTCAGGTGCCTTAGGATGCTCCTCCTTAGCCTTCTTCCAATGCTTTAACCCTTCTCTCTCCGTTGCTGCCTGAGGCTTATCACTTCGGGCTACTCCCTCATATTCTTCCCTGTCCTTCAAACCAGAAGAAGCCCCTTCAACAGCTGGATCAGTGTTATCACCCTTCTTGCTTCGGTCCACAGCATGATCTTCTGTTGATGTTCCTTTCCAATCTTGCGTTATGCCACTGTTGAGGCGAACCCGCACACTTCCGGGCGTGTGGAACGCCGCTGGCTGCCACACGGAACAAAGCGGAAGTAAGCAGAGACGTGGCGGCCGTGGCGTGAGCAGATGATGCAGCTTTGAAGCTGGAGTAGGGAGTTTTGAGCTGTTCGGCATCTTGGGTTTATGATTTATGACTGGGATTGGGCTTCTCAAGAAAATTATGTTGTACAAAAGCAATATTCTTATATATGGCACATATACCTGCGAAGAATATATATTTTAACAAATGGAGAGTCTACATGTTGTTTGGCCTGGTTTTAGAGTGCTTCACCTAGACCCCGGTCTTATGACGTCTACATGCTGCAATCGTCCTATTAGCCACTAGCTTCAGGAAACCAGGGCTTAGGGCTCCAATTTGAGACCGCTTTTCTTATCGATAAGGAAGTAGTAACTTGTGGTGGGGACCTCGAGTGGACTCAGATACCCTTCCAAGCGTATGAATACACGTCTATCGGTGATAAATTACGAACCAGAGGGAATATGAAACGCGAATACCTTCCCATCGAGACACTCTCTGCTTGGACGAGACTCAATGGCATCTCCGTCGATGGGGTCACGTTCCGCAAGTTGAGAACCGAAGAAGGCATAGACAAGGGATGCGCGATAGTTGCGACAGGAGAGAAGGGCAATCAGAGCTCAGAGACTGGAGAAGCAGATGCACAGGCCCTCCTTCGGGTTCCCTCTGACTTGATTCTGTCGCTCAGGTTGGTTGAAAACCACGCCAAGTCTGATCGGTATCTGCGCGAGGTACTAGATGCCGTCGGCGATTTCGGAAGAGTATGTCCATGTCTGTCTTTTAGCTAAGTGTGGGGAATTGGCTGGGAGATTAATGAGAGTTTTGTGTTGAGGACATGGGCTGATATGAGCAGACAGCTAGGGGTGCGATTTTGATCTTCTTAATCCTCCAGATCACATATTCTAGTCCGGATTTCGCGGATGAGCACCATCGCATTGGGGTGTCCAACCCTTGGACTGAATATATACGGTATTTACCGTCTTCAATAATACTACCTACATTCTACACGGGGGAGGAGCGGGAGCTTCTGCAGGGGACATCTCTGAAATTGGCGGTGGATGCAAAGATCGCCTCACTTGAGAATGAATTCGAACTCTTACGCCAATCAACTGAGAGCATATCTTGGTGTCGCAAGCATTGGTGGGATGAGGATACAGGGAAGTTCACGTTGGATGACTGGAAATACGTCGATGCCATGTACCGATCGCGTATGGTGGACTTGCCAAGCTCTGGCCATGCAATGGTTCCATGCATTGACATGGCTAACCATGCATCTGAGGATATTGTGAAAGCTTTATACGACGAAGACACAGAAGGCAATGCGGTGCTTCAGCTACGATCGGGGCGGAAACTTCATGCCGATGAGGAAGTTACTATATCGTGAGTTTTGATGTTAACTCTCCTCGCAGAAGCACGCCTCATGGTGATGGTGATTCACAGGTACGGGGACGACAAACCAGCATCGGAGATGATATTCTCATATGGGTTCCTCGATCAAGAGCGAAACGGCGCAAAGCAGATATATCTCAATCTTGATATTCCCGAAGACGATCCATTGATCATGGCCAAGAAACGAGTTTGCAAGGCACCACCTGGACTTCGGTTATTTGATTCTCCTACGGCGGAAAGGGGCAGCACTAATTGGGATAGTCCGTTTGTCTGGTGGCTTTGCGTGAACCAAGAAGACGGGCTTGAATTTGAAGTATTACAAACCAATGATGGGGGTAGAGAACTCAAGGTCAGTTGGAAAGGTGAGGAGATCAGAGATTCCGATGACCTTAAAGCCTTCTTGATAAAGGACCCTCTCTGGGATATCTTCCAGCTTCGAGCAGTGGTGACTGTACTGGATCGACTAGAATCTCATTTCCTCATCCTCCGAGAAACTCAGATCATGGTTGAAGAGATCAATCACAATGAGGATATGCTTGCTCTCTTCAGGCCTGAGGTGTATAGTACAATTAACAGCCTGCGTGAGTTGGAGGGGAAGCTATTGGAGAAAGGAATCGAGGACTTGGCCCAGCAGGTAAGTGATGTAATCTAGTTAGCTCGGTGGGCCACATTGGGCGGACACTGACCATCATCCACACAGAGACAGGATCTGATGGCGAGTGAGGCGGTCACCGCGTATCTCACCCAGCAACAGTCCGATGATGTCGAAGAGGATTTCTCGTGATCATCAATCCATGTATATGCCTTGAAGATACAAGGCCATTTCACCCAATCCGCCACTGTGCTTGGAGTCATTAATTTCGCTACGTTGCTACACAGTATCGAGCACTGTTAGCATCGTTTAATCCATACCGAAACCGGGACCTGTTTGAGTTTCGCATTATCCACTACGGAAGGTCGATCATTCAATTAAAATGAACGTGGATTGTGGGGAAACCCCAGTTGGGGTAAGGCAACAGAAAAAGTTGGTGGAGTCCCAAGTTCATGGCTACCTAAGGGTCGAGATCGTGTGTCAGCGGGCCAGAGGCGAAATTCCTTTTGAGCTGCCTTTATGAAATTCTATGACGTGATGCGGACCAGTCTTTCCAGAATTCCGCTGATGCCCTTAGCCCCAGGGGGTTCTTCTCATTTGGCTCTTGATGGGGACCTTCTTTCCCAGTCGCCATGTGGTGTATGTACCCGTGTACCAGTTTCATGGGTAGCATGAGCCAATAGTGCGTCAACCAGATGTATGTAGTATATCTCTATGACCATGGATTTCTTCGAGTTGACTGGAGAGCCAGCCTGAATCAAGAGCCTTGACCATGAAAGCGTAATCCGCCTTATTTTGAGACTAAAAATGCTTTAGCGTCAACTAGTATATGCAGGGCTCTATACCCATTGTACGAAATCATTGTATCAGGTATGTACGATGGCTTGAATCTTTCGTCTACTGCGGCAGCGATAATAATAGTGCATCAGGAATTTGTTGAGAAACAATCCCTCGATTCATGACTACAATTGGCCACTCGGTCCTCTGGTGGCTCCGTCATCCCCGGACCCGTAATAGTTTGAGGTCCTTCAAATTAAATCGAGCAGATCTAAAACGAAAAAAAGAAAAAATAAATTGAGAGCAATCCCCTTTTGGAAGCCCTAGGTCCACACTGCAGTTTTCTCGGGGAACTCTCGGATTCTACTCCAAAAGGATTGATTCTCCGAACAGGCCCTTGACTGTCTGAAAATTGTGAACATAATGGCCTAAAAGCTCATTCGTGAACCGGCCAACTGTGACATTTTATCTTAGGGACCTTTGCAATCAGTCATTCTCCACAGTTGTAGCCATTCATCTTCCCAGTGAATGCTAACCGTAGTTACCGTAGTGTGTACCTACTATATCGGGAAGCTAACTATGTACGAACGGAACAAAAACACGCATAAGATCCCGAACCAAGGCGATTCTTAAAATTCCAATCAATCGCAATGGCAGAGACTAAGCCGGTGCAAAGTTTCCTGGGAATCCCCGCGTTTTTCTCCAGTTATGAACGGATGGGGAAATGGCATGACACGGATGTTGGTTACGAGGATCAACGCCCTTCGAGATCTGACTGGAGGGCTTGGTTTAAGAGTTAAACTAAACTGAGCCCTAGTGAGTTCGCATGGCTTTTTGAATTCAAAAAGTTCCCGGTATATTTTCGGCGGGTGGCTTGAGAGGTTGAACTCTGGTTCGGTGTTCTTGGACTCGTCAGTGAGACGTAAGGAAGACCGCGGATGCTTCAACCCGAATAAAAACCGGCGGTTCCAAGCCAATTCTACGGGTGTCCTCAACCGTGGTGAGGGATGCGGAGAAGCCCAGGCCATCGGTAATAAGAGAGCGGCTTGTTACCCGGTATTTTATCCTTCCTTTCTTTGTTTTTGGTTCTAAGTGATAATGTGATTAGGGTTTTCAGGGTGAGAACACCGCGCTCCGGAACTCTTGTTCTACGGCTCTGATTTTGATATCGGGTTCTCAGTGGTTGAGGGTAGGCCCGGGATTGCGGGGAGTTAACGTCAATGACTGAATCAAAGCTGGTTGATCGAACTAGGGATCTTCGTTGCTGACTTGTTCGAAGGGAATGAAGCTTCTCTCTGGTTCGGAGCCATGACGATCGGCGATGACGGGGAGATCATTAATACACTATGCAGCCCACTTGGGTACTCTCTGGTTTTAAAGGTAGGGTTTATTCGGCGAGAAAGCATACGGAGTACTATTGTCTCGGACTCTCAAACCGTGGTGGTAGGTTGCTAGATTTGATAAAGAGAATGATGGATGAATGTCTTATTTAGCCTCAAAGGATAAGAGCGTTGCATCTGACGGTCTACTATGAGTGGACGACGGCGTGAAGGATTTTTGAGTCTAAATCTCAAGGATACGTTGCTTCTGGGCTTTTCCCCCTGTTCGCTGCTGCGATGGAATTATTCCCTGCTAGTCTCCTCCTGCGAACAAAAACCAATCACTGACCGTTCAACGACTCTCGCTGGCGATATACCTGTGGCTAGTCCTTCGCCAGTGCTAGGCACGGGATAATCCCTGAAATTTAATATCCCTAAGTTTCATGCTTCATATATGTTAATTCTTCCCAATAAACAGACGCACACACACATGAAGAACAATGACCAAATAAATGCGGAGGGTTCGGGCTGGAAGTCAAATAATTTAGTATGAATTTCATTGAACTTTAACTCTGTTAACACGAACTTAGAGTGAGCGTAATGGTATTACAGATGCTCTCCGGTTGTCGAGTGTCAAGTGAGCAATTGAAAATCGTCAGCGGGAAGTGATGATTGGTGGAAAGCCCAGTCGAAGCTCCACTGGGCTACCCCACAGCCACACCCCTTTGAGCCTGCATCCGTCACCCGCGCCTGCGTTGGTAATCCCGGGCCTGCCAATACACTGCCGTACGGAGAACCACGGACGGACATCGAAAAAGTTCCTTGTGGTTGGCCTTTCCCAACATGCTTATGCTCTCCCTTCCCTTTCCCTTCCCCATTCTTATCATCGTCTCCTCGGCTGTGAACCGCCACCTTCCTTACATTTAACAATACCTCCTTATCAAGAGAATTCCGCTCCCCATACCTCGACCCTTTGTTCGTCTACTAGTACGGAGTACTACATACAACGTTACATACACTACGATCGGCTATCCTTTCCTACCAAATCAGTCGGCTACATACTTTCGACCCTGCCGCGCCCACTACTACTACTAGTACATATTATCACTTGAGTGTCTACATCTCGGCTCACCCAAGTGTTAAATCGAATCCTCACCGTGTAAACCGCACCCGAGAGCCAAGGAGTAGTCCTTTCGGCGGCAGATGCTAAGAGCATCCAGCAACATGCCTGGAATTCTTCCGATGAAAGTGATCAAGGTCGGCAACGGCGCCCAAAGTCGTATCGCCCAGGCCTGTGATCGATGCAGAAGCAAGAAGATTCGCTGTGATGGTATCCGTCCATGCTGTACGCAATGCGCCAATGTCGGTTTCGAATGTAAGACGAGCGACAAACTCAGTCGCCGCGCTTTCCCCCGTGGATACACCGAGTCGTTGGAGGAACGAGTACGAGCTTTGGAGGCGGAAGTGAGGGATCTGAAGAACTTGTTAGATGAAAAAGATGAGAAGATCGACGTACTATCTCGGATACATTCTTTCTCTCCCTCTTCACAACAAAGGGCGACTGCCTCTGTCCGGTCGCCGTCTGAGTCGGTCAAGTCAGGCGTGCCCGACACGAATGAAGGCGTCATTCAGGTCCAGGAACCGTTATCGTTAGGTGAATCATCCGATGTCGAATTCGGAATTGCAAATATTCGTGGTTATAGTGGTAAGTTCATTCTTTGGAAGTGGTAGGACTTGAAAGGGCGCAGGGCAGCTAATCCAAGTTAGGCGTCTTCACAACTAGACTCATGGATCAGGGCCGATTGCCACCGAATGTCTCGACTAAGGCTCTAACAACCTCACCTGCCCCAATTTCAGCCTCTCGTACGGACCAGGTCATCAAGACTGCGCCGCGACTTGTGTCTGATCAACTGATTAATATTTTCTTCCAAGAGTGGGCTCCTCTTTACCCGGTTGTTCACAGGCCCACTATCCTTAAAGCCTACGAGCAGTACCTGTCAAATACAGACACGCTGCAAGGTAGTAGACATGATATGGCGCAGTTGAACTTGATATTTGGCATTGCAGCTCTTACGTCAACTGTAAGTCAAGTTTGTTACGGCGATACTCTACAGTTGTTCAAAGCTAATATGAATCGACAGACGAGAACCAACCAGGACCCAACATTCTTCGAGAATAATTGGTCTCCAGTCCTCGAATCGCTCTCAGGCGATGTGTCTGTCTCAACCCTGCAATGCTACGTTTTGGCTCAGATGTACTGCATGACCAAGGGTGACTATACCGGCCTTCTACGCTACCGTGGCTCTGCCGTCAGTCTTTGCCATCAGCTCAGACTCCACCAGAGTCAGAAACGCTTCTCTTCCAACGCTCTGATTGCTGAGACACGGAAAAAGGTGTTTTGGTGCCAATATGTGGTCGACCGGTACGTACTTTGCATGCTTAGGAAATTCTCTTCTCTGACATGGCTACAGCTTCGCTTCTGCTTTAACTGGATTGCCTGTTTTACTGCGCGAGGGAGATATCCGTACAGAATATCCAGAGGATATTGATGATGAGAATGTCACCGAAACAGGTTTCCTGCCTACCCTTCCTGGCGAGTCTACTCGCATCTCTAGCGCGATCGCGTTGTTTGCGGCATGCAGAATTTTGAACAAGGCTTTGGAGGATCTGTATCCCTCTGATGGAGGGTACGAAATTCCCATCTCCAAATTGCGTTTGGTTGCAGGACAACTAGACGGATGGGTGAAGACCTTACCTCCTCACCTCCGTTTAGAGTTCTCGCAGGATAAGCCTAGCACGAATGTTACAAGTAGCCGGTCGCCACTTTTGGTAAGTTTTGATGCGTCATTGTACTCAAATTACCGGACACTTGCTAACAATCTCGCCTAGTCTCTTGTTTACTATTTTATCCGTTCATTAATCCATCGCCCGGCTGTCTGCTTCGGCGAGGAACAGATCCGTTCTTCGTCTGCGCTCGCCGTCTCTGATTGCAGCAAGCGCATCATTCAAATTCTTCAACTCCTCGATGAGAGGCGCCTTTGCCTTTCGCTCAGCATCAACCGAAGCGAGTTGGTTTTCTCCTCCGGTCTCGGGCTTCTGTGGCAAAGTATCGGCCTCAAACGAGACAGCAAGCTTATCAAGGAAAGCCAGAAGCTGCTTACTGCGATCATTGATCAATTGGAATCGGAGTCCCCGGTTGCTGCCGCAGAATTCAGTACGCTGGCTAATGCGCTGGTCTCACTGGATGGTGGCAAGCGTGCAACATCCGATAAGCCCCGTGAAATGTCACCCCCTGAGCAGAAGTCATCAAGATCTCCTAAAAAGCAACTGCAAGCCTTGAAGGCCCGCTTGGCTGCTAGCGCCGGCTTCGGCCAGCCCGCAAAGCCAGACTCGCCATCACGCAGGAATACCATCTCCGGCGCCAGCCCTCATATTGCCCAGCGTCAGATACGGTCTTCTAGTTGGGCCAGCCTTCCTACCCCTGAAAACCTGCACTTACCGGGAGACAAGATGTACTACCCGTCTCATCCTTTGGGATACGATCAAGGCCATATGCTTTCCAGCTCTGTACCCTCAGAGGCTGCTCACGGAGCTATCACGATGTCCGATTGGGAGTTCGTTCTCAGTGATATGGACCGAGGTTATTCTAACATTTTCACCGGAATCTATGGTGGCAAAGAATGTGGTGACGACGCTGGACCTTTCGCATCCCTGACGGCTGAATATGCGCCTAAGCCCGACTCAATGACAGCACCGCTGCCGGGATCCCACAGTGACCTCCAGGGGCTGTCCCCCGAAGCTTGGTCTTCTAGCAGCAATAGCGATGTGGCCCCCACTCGGGAGATGGCGGCCCAGAGCGTCCTGAGTTACTCGGATGAAAGCATGGGCAGTACGGAAGAGGCGGTACCCTACAACGACCTCCGGTTGTCCCCGGAAGAGCAAGCCAGTCTATTGGATCCCTTCCGGGGCGTTGTGATTCCGGCTACGGAGGACGAGGTCACTGAGTTTGGGCTGATGAACGGGTGGGATCGGCGGCTGGCCGTCTGATTTGCTTTCAACCATATACATCGTCGTTTTGGCTTATGGAGTTGCATATCGCTTGATTAAAGTTGTTTGGGTGGCGTACGCACAGATGTTTCCCCTTGATACCTGGAGATTTTTATGGAGTTATGGGATATCTATGTATGGTATGATAAGGCTTACCCACGAGATGTCGTTTGTAACGAGGCACTGGTGAGATGCTTTTTAATGTTTGATATATGGTTCGTCTTTGAATGATTCTGTTACGTACAGTGCGTCGGTTGCCCATGTATCCGCCAGCCGGTTTTGTTTTGAGCGAATAATGAACGTGATGCGCATTGATATCGTGCCTTACGGTAAACCTTCCTGTTGGAGGCCGTCGCTAAGGATTGAATGCGGGGTTGTCCAAGATCTTTAAGTTGCTGTAGCCTGTCGCATATGGAAACGCGACGTGCCGTGCATACAGAAGTCGGGTACGACCGGAGTTCAGCATATGAAACATGGTGATCAAACCAAGGCCGTAGACGGCGACTCTAGCCTATCCGAATCATGATATGGTCCAAGACGACGTTTCATGACCATTCGACCTTCTCGGCTAGGTACCTTTGACACTTCCTTCCGCCGAGGTACATTACATACTTACCTACTTTGTACTTCGGGATATACTACTAACTGCGAGGTACATACCATACCTGGTGGCATTGACTTCAGTGTGCAGGTATGCCGTCGGGTTGGCCTGATTGGGAAAGCCGTTGCTGATTTGGTGGTGAGAACCTGGGGAAGAGATCATTCTCGATGTGTAACTCGAACCAGGGATGTGTTTTCTAGCTGCTGATGAGATCCATGTCTACCCGCATATGACGTCCAATGGCTTGCGCGAAGTGTATATTTTGATGTACAGTACAGACACATACGGGGTGCAGCAGCAGGGTCTGTACCTCAGTACTACTAGTGAGGACCTTGATGGAAACTACCAATGTGCCTGGATTTTTTTTTATTATTATTAAGAATGTTTGCAAAGGTCCCCCACGGTTTAATTGACCTCCAAAATAAAAACGGAAAAATACTATATTCAGCAAGGTAAAAGAAAATTCTGGACGGTCGCATGGGGGTGCCATCGGAGTAAAGTCCTCCGGGACCCAGCCTTCGGTGTGTGTTGTTCGGACGACGGCCAGGACTACGCTGGTCCGGCTGATTATTTGTCTATGGGGATGGGAGTTACTTTGGGTAATGTCTATCGCCGTCTAGATTCTTTATAATTCTTGTGGTAAGCATTACGGAGCAGATATATACTTTTGAATGTGGGAGATGCGCGAGAGGGGCCAACGCATCCGTTGATCTGTCAATAGTTGATAATCGGGTACTTTATGCATGAGAGTTTCTGGAGGGGTTTGGAGGGGTAGATGGCCCTTTTTTTTTGCGGAGTAGTAGTACTTCGAATATCAGATCCGGTATCTTTCTCTATGGCCGGGCCTTTTTTCTGAGGATTAAGCCTTGTAGATATATCTATTAATAATGACGGCCTTTGAAATGGATGAATTTAGGGTTCTCTTGGGTCAGGAGGCCCTTCGTTTCCAGCTCTTCCGTCATTCAAGTAGTTATTGTTGATTGCCGAATTCGGGGGAGGGGCACGGTTGATTCCTGAGGCAGCCACAGCTTGGGATGCGACGAAAGTTTGATTGAATCCGGTGGACTGACAGCATTTGATAGTAGGAGGTTGGGCAAAGCATGCGCTGTCAGAGTGAGTCCTCAATGGCTATGAGATGAGGTAGGACAGGGGATTATTGCCGTATTTAGTTTTATTCTATATTATTTTCTTCAAATTATTTTCTCAACAGAGATGGAATCAGGAGTGCAGCAACCGGTGAGCATCGCCAGCCCCACCGGAAGACATCATTCCTCCCCCACTTGCCAATCAATGCGAGTCCTGGACCCCTCCATCATTATTCATTGCCATCTCAGCACGTCCACGGTCCTTTACTCCCTCTCCTCTTCTTCTTCTTCTTTTCTTCTCTCTTTCTCTTTCTCTCTTCTCCTCTCATCTCCTCTCCTCTCTTATTCTTCATTCCTCTTCATCTCTTCTTCCCTTGACTCTTAATTTACGAGGAAGAACAGGAATAGTACGTCCCCCTCATCCTCCTTCTCAACCGTTGAGGTGCGAAAGCTAGCTGTCTAACTAACCTTCACCCGCATTAGATTCTGCAATCATGGGTTACACTGATTTGGATCAATTGGCTATCAACACGATCCGTGTTCTCGCGGTATGCTCTCTTCTCCCATCTCCTTATATGCCCGTCCCCGGTCCTCCAGTATTCCATGCGGAAAGGGAGTGTTGCAAATCTCTAGCTATACCAGTGTCAGCCGTATGCTGGATCCGGATGTCCATGGGATGTCTCGCGGTTCATCACCGCCAATGGCAATTACTGCCCCAGAGCCTCAATCCCCTTCTGGTCGTCTTCCACAGCGAAAGCTTGTGCATTGAGACATGAGAACTGCTGCAGAAGCCATTCCTTGTTATTGATCGGTTGACATCATACTAATATCATGATCGGTAGGTCGATGCCACCTCCAAGGCCAACTCCGGTCACCCCGGTGCCCCTATGGGCATGGCCCCCGTTTCTCACGTCCTCTTCAACAAGTTCATGAACTTCAACCCCCAGAACCCTGACTGGGTCAACCGTGATCGTTTCGTTCTCTCGTAAGTTCCCGGTGTTGTTACTCCCGTAAGCTTAAGATCCCTTGCTGATAACTTCATTTCAGTAACGGCCACGGTTGCATGCTCCAATATGCTCTTCTCCACCTCTTCGGCTACCAGCTCTCCCTGGATGACCTGAAGAACTTCAGAGTATGTCTCCCACTGAAATCCAGAGTTTGAGGGAACTAGACGGTCTAACTGGAACCCTCCCCGTAGCAACTCGACAGCATCACCCCCGGTCACCCCGAGGCTCACGACACCCCCGGTGTTGAGGTCACCACCGGTCCCCTTGGCCAGGGTTTCTCTAACGCTGTTGGTCTGGCTATTGCCCAGGCTCACACTGCCGCTATCTACAACAAGCCCGGCTACGATCTCATCAACAACTACACATACACCTTCTTCGGTGATGGCTGTGCTATGGAGGGTGTTGCCAGCGAGGCTGCCTCTTTGGCTGGTCACCTGAAGCTTGGTAACCTCATTGCCATCTATGATGACAACCATATCTCCATCGGTAAGCGATCAAGTCTCTCTATTTTCTTTGTGGCAGTTTTGCTAAACGTTGTATCCTCACAATGAACAGACGGTGACACCAAGTGTGCTTTCACTGAGGATGTCATGAAGCGTTTCGAGTCCTACGGCTGGCACCACGTCTGGGTCAAGGACGGTGATAACGACCTTGACGCCATCGAGAAGGCCATCCAGGAGTGCCGTGAGGTTAAGGACAAGCCCTCCGTCATCCGTCTTACCACCACCATCGGTTTCGGCTCCAAGCTGCAGGGTACCGGTGGTGTTCACGGTAACCCCCTCAAGGCTGATGATGCCGAGAGTGTTAAGACCAAGTTCGGCTTCGACCCCAAGCAGAGCTTCGTCGTCCCCCAGCAGGTCTACGACCTTTACCACAAGACTGCTTCTCAGGGTGCTGCTAAGGAGCAGGAGTGGAACCAGCTCTTCCAGAAGTACGCCGCTGAGTACAAGGATGAGCACGCTGACCTCACTCGTCGTCTTGCTGGCAAGCTTCCTGAGGGTTGGGAGAAGAGTCTGCCCACCTACAAGCCTACCGACCCCGCTGTCGCCTCCCGTAAGCTGTCCGAGGCCGTCCTGGAGAAGGTCCACAGTGTCATTCCCGAGCTGCTTTCCGGCTCTGCTGATCTGACTGGTTCCAACAACACCCGCTGGAAGAATGCCGTCGACTTCCAGCCCCCTGAGTACAACATTGGTGACTGGTCCGGCCGTTACCTCCGCTACGGTGTCCGTGAGCACGCCATGGCTGCTGTCATGAACGGTCTTGCCGCCTACGGTACCGTCATCCCCGCTGCCGGTACTTTCCTGAACTTCGTCTCCTACGCTGCCGGTGCCGTCCGTCTGTCCGCTCTCTCCCGCGTTCGCGTCATCCACGTCGCTACCCACGACTCCATCGGTCTGGGTGAGGACGGTCCCACTCACCAGCCTATTGAGACCCTGGCCCACTTCCGTGCTCTCCCCAACTGCATGGTCTGGCGTCCCGCTGATGGCAACGAGACCAGCGCTGCCTACTATTCTGCCCTCACTTCCAAGCACACCCCTAGCATTCTGGCCCTTACCCGTCAGAACCTGCCCCAGCTTGAGAACTCCAGCATTGAGGCTGCTCTGAAGGGTGCCTACGTCGCCATCGAGGCCCCCAACGCTGCCGTCACCATCATCTCGACTGGTTCCGAGGTCAGCATCGCTATCGAGGCTGCCGCTTACCTCAAGGAGAAGCACAACGTTGTTGCCCGTGTTGTCTCCGTTCCTTGCTTCGAGGTCTTCGATGCCCAGGACAAGGAGTACAAGCTCAAGGTTCTCCCCGACGGTATCCCCGTCCTCTCCGTCGAGGCTGCCTCCACCATGGGTTGGGAGCGCTACGCTCACGAGCAGTTTGGTCTCAACCGCTTCGGTGCCTCCGGCCCTTACAAGCAGGTCTACGAGGTACGTTCCCTGTTCCGAGTTCTATCATATCTTGTTGACGTGATGCTAACTTTGCTGTCCTACAGAAATTCGAGTTCACCCCTGCCGGTATCAGCAAGCGCGCCCTCGCTACCATCGACTTCTACAAGGGCCACCCCGTGCGCTCTCCTATCAACCGTGCTTTTCAGCAGATTCTGTAGATGTCCTTTGTTAGCGTGATGATGCCTTTTACGTTTTGTTTTAATGAATCCATGGGACGATGTTGATTTCTGGGAGCAAAATACCCAGGGAGAAGTCCTATGTTTGATGATTTTGTTTGAAAATTCCCTTTTGGTAGATTTAGAGGGATGAGGTCAAAAATGAAGAATACCATGTTTATGTTCAAGTTCACTTATTCCTATGCGTATTATGTATGTAGTGGCTCAATTAAAAGCAGACTTGAATGATGATTACTGTTACCTCTACATAGAAGATCTGAAGGGCAGCACACTACTTCATACAAAAATGCTTTTTATCCTTTATTGCTGTATGCCACGGACAATGCTGCCCGTCTCTGTAGAACACGAGGAAGACATCATCACAAAGGAGGGAAAATGTAATAAAGACAAAGAAGAACAAAGAGAAAAAACCCTTGTTGTATTCATCATCATCAAATCATCATCGATTATCCGCCACCATGGCGCCTCTAGATGGAAAACAGCGTCCGCCCCAAACAGATTTCATTCAAAAGGGTGCAAAGGACCAATATCAATCTAGTTGTTCAGAGCCTTACGGGCAAAGTTGGGCAGAACGAAGCTAGCCCGGTGGATATCCTGGTTGTAATAGCGGCAGAGACGCTCCTCCTCCTCGATAGACCACTTGCGGACGGGCTCGCGAACGTTGCGGGTAGCGTCCTTGCAGCAGACCATGAAGCCAATCTGGCCGGAGGGGTAGGTGGGGATGGTGGTGTAGGCGTATTCGGCGACGGGGAAGACCTCCTTGCAGGCCTTCTTGAGGTCGGTGATCAGAGAAAGGTGCAGCCATTGGTTCTCGGCTGCAAGTGTGAAAATGCTAACCCAAACCGATTCCCGGAGGATTCGGGTGGTTTGGGGCGTAATCTGGTTAGCTTCATGCTCTTCTAGTCCATTTATAGGTGATCAACGTTGAGGGGTGGGAAGGGGGACAGGTAGTACAAAGGAATAGGGAGACAACAGATAGGGGAGGGAAAGGGGGGAAGAAATGAAGAAATGAAGAAAACGAAAGATTTCGGGTAGCCTCAGGCAGACAGAGAGAAGGAAAGGCGACGAACAACCTTGTGTGGTGATGACACCTCCCTCACGGAGCGCATCGCGCAGGAGCTCAAAGTAGGGCTTCTGGAAGAGGCTCTCGGCAGGACCCTCAGGGTCGGAGCTGTCAGTGATGATGACGTCGAACTCGTTCTTGTGGTTCTTGAGGAACTCGAAGCCATCACCGACGTGGGTCTTGACGTTAGGGTGCTGGAAGCCGATGCTCATGCCGGGGAGGTACTTCTTAGAGAGACGGATGACGGCCTAGAACAGCAAAGTAAGTTCAAGTTTACCCAGAAATGAACCCAGGGCTGTATACCTCATCGATATCGCACAGGATGGCCTCCTCAACGGTCTCGTGCTTGACGACCTCACGGAGGACACCGCCATCTCCACCACCGATGACCAGGACCTTCTTGGGGTTGGGGTGAGAGTTCATGGCGAGGTGGGTGATCATCTCCTGGTAGCTGCATTTAATTAGTCGATGTGCCTCTCAACCCGTGGGGGTAAAGTTTTGAACGAAGGCGACGTACGAGAACTCATCGCGCTCAGTGCACTGGATGACATTGTCCAGGACGAGAACAGTGCCGTAGTCACTGCTCTCGAAGATGAGGACATCCTGGTACTTGGACTTCTCGTGGTGCAGGATCTGGTTGACCTTGAGGTTCATGGCCTGACCAGGCCACATGCCGGACTGCTCGGAGAACCAGCCATCTGGGCAGGAAAAATGATGTTAGCGAATGCATACCAAGCATTAAAAGGGATGAGCATCGCTATGCGACGCAATTGAAGTCTTCATTCGATCCAATCCGAGATTTGGTCACCGTCGAGCGGGGTGTTGAAGCCATTGACAGGTGTAGCTTAGTGATGAGGCGGGGTATCTCTGGATTGATGGAGGGGCACATTTGGTGACGACGGTGATCATGAAGAAAATACGTACCTTGATAGTGGGGTGAGTTATCTCGGACATGGTGATGGAGTGGGAGAAGTGCGAACGAAAAAGGGTATGAGAAGCACGAGAAGGTAAACGTCGAGAGAGAGAAGAAGAGAAGGAGGAGAAGAGGAGAGAAGAAAGAGAAAGTGAAGAAGATGCGCGCGCCAAGTGGGGGTTCATCGATATGTGTATTTGGGGTATTGAACGTCGTGTATTGGGGTTACATCCGTATTTTTGAGAAATTTTCTCCTCTTCCTTCCGGTTTGGGGGTGGGGATTTGGGCTCTGTTAACGGAGGGCTCGCAAACCCATACAAGTCGTTTCGTTGAGAATACTTCCGTGCAAGTCAGGGCAATTGATGGGTCAATTGAGCCACTCTCGCCCTTCCCCAAAGACTCAATTGAGCATAGTCATTGGTCCATTTGTAGAAATGAAGTAAGAACAAACTGTTAGCGGGCCCATCCTATCTTACCCTAAAAGGGAAAACTATCGCCGACGGGCATCAGACAACTACTTGTACATTGATAAGACAAGCATACAAGTAACAAGAACAGATGTACGGTAAAAGGAGGGCGAAGTCAGAATATCGCCCAACTTCTTAAAGCAAAAGAGTGGGTGAGTTAACTACAAGGCTAGTACAGAAGCACAGATTCAACTCGAGCGACTCTTGACAGTAATATCAGTCTAGCATACACCTTGGGGAACCACTTCCAGCCCTAACAGTTAGCCTTACAGCTTCTAAACAAAGATATTTGGTTCCTGCATACCAACCCTGGGAATCTATGCAGACCCTGGGGTATATCTGTGTATCTATCCACTGATATGGCCTTGTTTGTCGAAGTTATCAAAGTATACAGCCCATGGCATACAAGGAGTCGCTTCTCTTATGCCTTAATATACCTATTACTTTCTACAATGACTGACCTTTACATTACATTCCATGCCTGGTATCATCATGCACAAAAGCCACCAAACATGACAAATTATCTCTATCCCCTCTATGTGCGTGTATTTAGTTGACAGTCTGTGTGAGTGTAGTCAATCCATTCACTGTCAGCGTAACTCCAGAAACTGATCCAACTACAGGTCAGTCACACCCAGAGCCTTATCCCCACAAAACAAACATCCGCCCATACTTACAATGCACACGCACTCACACTCATGCCCACCAAAGAGCACACCTTTTTTTTCTACAAAAGCCACGCACATAGTTACAAAATGAGTAACTTGTCAACAGACGCACCAACCATCCAGGCAGATCAGCATGCAACTGAAGTCCTTCGACTATTCCGCGCAAAATATGACGCTTTCTACAAGAATGGCGCGCAAAGTGCAGCCCGTCAGTTAGCCTCTGAAACGGGTGTGTGTATGTCCCAAAGAGAAGGGTCAAGATGCCCACTAACAGAAAGAATTCAAAGACATGACCCACTTCAGCCAGACGGCAGTTGAGTTCCTAGCCACCTTGATATCGTTGCCAGAATCCATCAAGTTTAATGTCAGAGAAGGCCTCGTGAGATGGATGTCAGACATTGTAGAGGGAAGACGCAAATCCACCACAGTGGTGCCATTCCTCGAGATCCTGCTGGCCCCAGAAAAGGGCAGAAACAACGGGGTCGACAGTTTTGACATCTGGAAGGCAGTGAACAGGCACTTTGGGAACAACAATACGAAGCTCATCTTTCCGTTCCTGGGCCTCCCCTCAGAGCTCCGTCTGATCATCTACGACCACTACTTCGAGCTCGAAACCGCCAGCGCCAGCAAAAAGCTGATCGATCATGTAGTTCCCCGTGGCGAGAACCGGCTCTCTCTGATGGCTACCAACCATCAGATCTATACTGAAGCTCGCAAGGTTCTCTATACGAACTTCGCCTTCGGGCTGAAAAGCGTGCCTCATCTGCGGCAATTCTTTAACAATCTCAGAGGGGACAGCTACCAGATTATCCGCAAGTTGCAGATTGAAGATGTGTCTGCTGAGCATGTCAATGCGCTTGCACAGATACTATCAGGCCATGGATTGCTGGGCGTGCGGTCTCTTAAGTTGGTAGCAACTCCAAACTATATGGGCCCAGCGTCTCTCAGGGCCCAAGTCGGAAGAACGAGAAAGATCCCTACGTACCCGGTGTTTAAGAAGAAGTTGCGCATAGCTGTGGACAAGTTGTTCTATCGCAGTGGTTTTTCAATTCCTAAGCCGCCCACACTTATCTTGATTGATTTCCGTAAGGATTCAAGCTGGGATATCGCATTCCCTAAATATTGGGCAGTCGCTGTTACTTGGAAGGAATAGTCTAGCGCTGGAGTGAGATACTGAGAGTCAGTAGGTCTGTCGTTGTTTCTGTTGGCATAGCAGCAATAGGTGTTTTAGGACAGGCCATTTGGATTGGCAAGAGTCATAGTGTACCTTTTGACGGTAGCTACATCTCAGTTCTGCCTAAAAGTCCAACAGCATGCTTGTTTTTCTTTATTTCGTTCGACTTGTGGAGCTGTTCATATGAAGAGATTGACAGACACTCAACGTAAAGGGGTGCTAGTAGGTATACTCCCTAACCATCCAATTAGATAGGTAATTGTTTTCTGGCAGAATCATTGAACAGTTAGCCCAAGAACGTTCGCAGGACCAGAATCTCTAGCACATCATATAAGAAACATCGATATTCCTGTGTTTGAGAGAGATTCCCTGAAGTAGCCTCTGTCTTGATCATCTATGACAATGTGTTTTTTGTAGTAAATGAACTTTATGGTAGATGTTCAATTAGTGAGGTCGACCGCCTTCCTATATCGGTCTAACCAAAGCGACTCTGTTTGCAGTCTGGGTGAATTGGCCAATCATGACCAGTGGATCCTATGCCAAATTCAAGTCATTTGATTGGAGCTTCTCCCAAATCCAATGCCAACAACCTGCCCACATATAAACATCGTATCTACCTGCCAGGCGGTAAGGTACTCGTCTCGAATTTCTCGTTACTCGCATAAGCATAAATATAGCATTCTTGTCTGATCTGAGGCACGAGGAGCAGGTCCACACCGGATTACAGTCGCAAAAGTCATACGCATCGTAGCGTAATAAAACCCAAGAGGCCAAGGTCTGACAATAGAACACACAGCGCATTCGATTGCTTCTAGTTACTGTACATTGCAATCCCACTCCTTTATCCTCCAGTTTGAAATCATAGCACCAAGTTATATAACCATTTACTCGTCACCACCCTCAGCAAGGCGGCCAGGCTTGGAGTTGAGGTAGTGGTTCCTAAACGTCCAAAGTTAGTCACTAGTTCGCCTTAACCAATAGCTAACTGTGAATTGACTGAAATATCAGCACGTACTTCTCAACAGCCCAGTCCATGGCGGCGTAGGCGATGATGAAAGGAGGGGCGACGTAGAGAATCTGGTGTCTGAATCTCCGGAAGGTGTTGAAGAAAGCAGCGTGGGCGGTACCAGCCAAGGGGCGCTGACGGTTGGGAGACAGAGAGTAGGATGCGATGCGCTGGGGGGTAGGGCAACCTAAAAAAGGATATGGGTATCAGTATTGACGTCGGATGGAAATGACATCTCGCGTCTCTCTGTTGGCAAGTTCGCAACCAATGGAATTCATATTTTGAATTTCCCAAGCTTTAGTCCTGGAAGGCGGCCAATTGATCGTGCTCGTGCTCTTCGAGATAGCGCGAGATTTCTCACTGCATGGGAGGGCCGTGGGACCTACCGAAACCACCCCAGTTACCCATGAAACTGTTCGGATCATATTGTTAGCCATTTCTGTCTTCATTATACCCCTCATAGCATCAGATACAGAGCCGTCCTGGCGTGAATTGCAAAGCACAGGCCGGTCTAGTTGAAACGCACCCGGCCGGAAGACCCAGGGAGCAAAAGCCCACCACGATACCAAATGCAGGGGCTACTTACACTCCGTTCTTAGGATCCACGTGGCCACCCATTTTGAAAGAATGCGTCTGGCAATTGAACGACTGGAAATGCGGAGAAGGTGGACGGACGAGACTAAGGGCAAAGAGAAAGACGAGGTTCGAGTTCGGGCCAAAACGGCGAAGTTGGGAAGATGAGGTTTCCGTCCGGCACTAGTCCGCATCGGGACAGCATGCGAAAAGCCCGACATCATCAAGTCAATCCAACCCTTTGAAGCTCCTCATCGACCTATCATTATTGAACAGTCCCCCTTTCACCATGGCGGCAAACGGTCTCTACAACATCTACCGTCTGGCTCTCCCCGTCGCCACGGGTGCCCTGATCTTCAACAACTCTATTTACGACGTTCGTGGTGGTTCCCGCGCTGTCATCTTCGACCGGTTGTCTGGTGTGCAGGAGAAGGTCGTCAACGAAGGCACCCATTTCCTTATCCCCTGGTTGCAGAAGGCGATCGTCTACGATGTTCGGACTAAGCCCCGTAACATCTCCACTACCACTGGAAGTAAGGACTTGCAGATGGTCAGCTTGACACTGCGTGTTCTCCACCGTCCAGAGGTCCCGAAGCTGCCGGCCATCTACCAGGTAAGATACATGTCCAGGAGATCGATATGATTGTTGGCCGGTATTAATAGCCCCTTAGTCGTACGGTACCGATTACGATGAGCGTGTTCTCCCCTCCATCGGTAACGAAGTCCTCAAAGCCATCGTCGCCCAGTTCGACGCCGCCGAGCTCATCACCCAGCGTGAAGCTGTCTCGAACCGTATCCGCACAGATCTCATGAAGCGTGCAGCACAGTTCAACATTGCATTGGAGGACGTCTCGATTACACACATGACCTTCGGAAAGGAATTCACCCGCGCCGTAGAGCAGAAGCAGATCGCCCAGCAGGACGCCGAACGGGCCCGTTTCATCGTCGAGAGAGCCGAGCAGGAACGTCAGGCCAACGTTATCCGTGCGGAGGGTGAAGCCGAGAGTGCCGACATCATCAGCAAAGCTGTCGCCAAGGCCGGTAGCGGTCTTATCGAGATCCGTCGTATTGACGCCAGCAAGGAAATTGCGCAGACACTATCGACCAACCCGAATGTCACATATCTCCCTGGTAATGATGGTAAGGAAGGTGGTAAGAACACCAGCCTTCTTCTGGGTCTGAGGAGCTAAACGCGATGTCTGGGTGTCGTTAATTTTCCGATCTACTTTTCCTTCCACTCTCGCCTGAATTGATGTTGTATTTTTTTGAACCTTCCAACTGGATGGATCTATCTGGGCGTGCATGATCTCCCCTGGCGAATGATGTTGTATGGCTGGCTTCACTTTTCCTTTTACTCTTTACCCTTTTCGACCAACTTGTAGCAATAGCATATCCATTCCTCTCTACATGTAATCCAAGTTCCTTGGATGAGACAGCTTGCATTAAATAACGGTAATGGTATCATTCTGTGAATCAAGCAATCCTAATCTCACAATAACGTCCTTTATTGCTTATTCCCGCGAAACTTCCCTCCCCTAATTAGCCAACCTCCGATAAATATGCACCTGATACCGCATATCCTCCAACCCAGCCCCTTCACCCACATCATATCCCAGCCTACCCACATCTCTCCTCCACCACCGCGAATCTTGCGAATAGATCTGCTCCCACTTCCCCTCCGCAACAGAAAGAAGTGTATGGTCCAAGAGGAACTTCATAGGATACTTCCGTTCCTGTACTGTAGCAGACTCCGCGCCGTCCTGCGCTTTACCCTTGCCGAGTTTCAACGTGGAATAGCTTCCCGGACTATCCACCACAAGAAGCAGAGTCCCCGGTTGTACGAGGTCTGTCGTGCGGAGCAAGAAAGCAGTTGCTTTCGCCATAGAAGTAGAGAAGAGCTCATTCAACGTGAACATGAGCGTCACCATGACGGTAGTATTGCCCTTATCCGAAGGGCCAAGATGGAGAATATCCTTAAGCTGCTCCTCCGAGATAGAAAGCACATCCGAGCGTCTGAACCTAACCGCGAAGCCATCGGCATCCTCGCTCTCTTTCTCACCCTCACCACCCTTCCCTAGATTCAACAAAGGCGCCGGATGGGATCTCGACCCCATCACAGCGGGGACCGAATAGTATACGACAGTCGATCAACAACGCTCGACCAGTCCGCAATATCAACAGCCGTCACCGAGAGAGCAGGATGGTTTATCGATTTCGGCACAGAGCCCTGGTCAGCAGCAGCAGCAGCACGATCACCCCCATCCAAAGAAACGCCAGCAACGCCAGCAGAAAGCGCCTCCCCCTTCTCAACCTCATCCACCAAGTCCCTCCAAGCAGCCGCCAGAGCAACGATCTCGGCGCCGGCACCGCCCCCAATACAAACAACATGATTCGAACCAGTAGAAGACACCAACCCACCATCCTGCTGCATCAGAACCTTCAACAAGGACCTAAAAACCCCCGCATAGCCCAACGCCCGAGACGCGCTCCACCGCAGCGCATAAGCCCTCAGCAGATCCTCATTCGCATCGGTAAACGCGGAGTCAAAGTCCCGATTGTAAAGATGCGACTTGATAGTCTGGATCAGCGTCTTGATATCCAACTGCCGAGACACTGGGGTACTGGTAGCATCTGTAGTAGTAGTAGTAGTAGCATCATCGCTGCTACTCTCATTTTTCGCTACATTCGCATTCCCACCATACACGTCATTCAGCAAAGCCGACCTGAACACATTCAACAGTAACTGCTGCAACGTCACCGGAATGGTCGCCGAGAGATCGATCTGGTTGGTCTCCTCGGACTCCGTCTGCGGTTTGGCCTGTCGTCGAGGGGCCTGCGCCGGCTTCTTTTTCTCCTTCTTGGTGTCGCGGGTGTGTTGCCCTTGGGAGGACTTTTTGGGCATGGTTGAGCGTGGTGGTCCCATTGTTTGTGTTCTTATGTTTTATTTTCTTCTTTTTATTTATTTGAAGGACTTGGTATCGTTGATGGCGTTTGCTGAAGAATTGTATTTTTTGGGTTCGGCTGTGGGGCACCGATAAAGATTTATATAAATGGGGTGGAAGAGTTATAACGGACTCTTCGGGACAATGTATGAGAATTTGAGATAGTGTATTTTCTTTGTGATATCAGAGAGATCCGATCTAGATGGACTGTCTTGACTTGTTGACTGTACTTTGGTTCAGCGGTGCAGTTCAGCCATTTTCCTATGCTGCATGCCTGAGATGTAAGGCAATAACGAATTCGCCCTCATTCTAGTCCTCACAGGTGATCAAATTGAGTTGTCTTGCTTCAATGGGGAGTTTGTCTTCATCGTCCCAGAATTTCCAAATGCTGACATATCCACTGCAATGGCAGATTGGATCAAACCAGCAGAGTTCTTACATCTGAGGGCTCCTACAATGAACGTTACTTAATACTATGCAGTTAATGCTGAAAATAACAAGTAGTAGTATTGACAGAGAGTGTAGATTTGATACTCTATTCATAGCTTCCAGCTCGTAGACTCGGATGCCAATAATCAGAAAGCCTCACAGTATATTGACCGGCGCCTCCAACGGTAAGCCGTCAATTTAGAAAGATGGAAAGAAAAGATCCCATATTAACATGGCCAAGGGCATGAATACCACATGGGTCAAATAAAAGACTAACAGGCAAAGTGCACATCATATGACCGCCAAAATGAATCAGAATAGGCAAAGAAGAAAAAGAACGAAAAAAAGGCTCTGAACGATAAACGAAAGACAATCAGAGAAAGATATGTCCATAAATTGTAACCGGACATTAATGAAAGACGAGAAATGATGTAAAGAGAGCATTGAACTCTTACGCTTGTAAACACATATCAAAAGAGATTCGTCAGTAGCCCAACGCGACAAGTGGGCAGACTGGAGAAAATAGAGAAAAAGTAATAAGATGAAAAAGGGCAAAGCCAATAGAAAGAAAAAAAAACGAAACGATCTTCCAAAGACCACGTCGAGGGAATCATGTCAGGATAACTATGTACAAGAAGCGGATTCCTTTGTAGGATCGAGGTTTTGGTCATGACAGCTGTTCTTCTGGGACTGCACTCTCATTCAATTTGTCCTTGTCCTTTGTCTTCCAAAAATGCATCAAGCGGCTGATCCGGTGGTTTTTCTTTTTCCCTTTCTCCGGTTCATCGCTCGGCGGCTTTTCCTCATAACTCAGCTTACTCCTTTCTGCGTGAGACCCCACAACCAACTTGGAAAGGCTGGCCAAACTTGATCGCTTCGAACTGTTGGCCTGGCTGCTGCGCCTGTTAACGGCCGCAGAAAATGACGCCGAGCGATCTGTAGACAGCCGGGGCCGAGGAAAGAAGGTCGCTGAGAATCGGTTCAGAGGATTCGTCGTTGTTGATGCACTGCTAGTCAACGAAGGCACATCTTCAACAGATGCATGAGGAAAGTCCATAGAAGGGTTGTAAGGACTCGAAAATTTACGGTCGGTGGTGGAGGAAGTCGTGATCGAGCGAGGGGCATCTGATGAAGAGCCAGTGAAGTCGGGAGATGGAAAGGAGGAGTTAGACAAAGAACTACCACCCTGAAGAGAGAAGGGAGGGATATTTGGGGTGAGTTCGATGGGTGAAGTTGAAGGCCTATTGTCGGCCGGTAGAAATCGTGGAGAAACATCGGGACTAGGAGGCACTCCTAGTCTGCGTTGCCAAAGCTCCTGTTTGATTATCTCCGCTGGTCCTGGGCTCTTCGGTCGAATGCTGAAAGGATTTTTGGCATTATGAAGCTGGCTAATGGCACACTGTTGTCCTACGAGACGGCTGCTATCCTGATATGTAGAGACAGCGATAGGCTCGGATGGTTCAGGTAGCCCGTCCTTCTGAATGCCGAGACCCGACTGTTGTGTATTGACTTCGCTTGTGTGTTCTCGAGTAAGGGTGTCCGAGCTAACTTTGCCATCCTCTGATTGGAGGTCGACGCTTTTAGTATTGGAGGAAACAGCCTGTACTGGAATAGTGTCATCGCTGTGCCTGGGGGATTCACTTGTAGCTGCCAGAAAAGCATCTTCCTCTTCTTCGTAAAACACATCCGGGTTTTCGAGTGACGCGTTATTCGCGAGACGCGCCTGGTTGAGGAAGCTACGGTCAAAAGGCGGCATTTCCGGGGCACTTTCTGTACGTCGGTGATAGCGCATTTCTGGCCCGACAAATTCGCCTCGGCGTCCACCACTATACATCCGCTTTGTCGCTGCCGAGAAACCGCTCTCAGGGGCACCGCGGGATCGCCCATCAGGAGTATTAAAAGGCCCCAGAGCTGCATCCAGATCGATGATAGGGCTCAGAGCATCATTCTGTGTTGTTTGCTCGTAGAAACTCCGTGGCTTCCACGAATTTTCCAGGGTAACGTGAGGTTCAAGTTCAGATGTTGTCTCATTCGATTTTGGAACAGCGGGGTTGGTAGGGGTCCGAATAATGACGATATCCTCATCATCGTCAAAATTCACGTCCACTGCTGATCCGAGATCTGAATTGGTCCTCTTAATTGCTGGAGGTGTAATTTCGGACTGATTCGCCTCGCCCTTCGTCTCGTCCTTCTTCGACTGATGGCGCTTCCCCTTTCCCCGGGTAAGAATAGCCCCAGCCCAAGAACGTACTTTCTTCTGCCTTTTCTTAGCCTTCGAATTTTTCTTCGAGGCAGACGTAGACTCAAACGACCCACGGGCATCCTCGGTGGATGCATATGAATCACCATCGTCGGAAGAAGAGTGTCTTGAGGATTCTGCCCAGCGACTGTCATCGCCATGATGTCTCCTCAATGCGGCGTCAATGATCCCGGAAGATATACTTTTGCGAAAACGAGAGTGCCCCGTGGCAGAGAGAGGCCGCTTCATCCGAGATGCATCGTCGGTTCCACTGATCGTGTTGGGATCGAGCATCAGAGATGCGTCCGCTGTTCTCGGTCTCGGCTTCTGGGTTCGATCCACAGATGATGACGGCTCACTTGTAAATGGACCAGGCTTTTCACTATTTCTAGTGGTATCATCCGGTCGTACTGTGCTTCCAGAACCCTTCGAGATTTCGGAAATGGGCTGCTCTTCGGTGAGACGGTCGCGTGCTGTTTCGGGTTGGACAACGGGTAATGATTCATCACTAATCACAATCCGGGGAGAGGCAGGCGGGGTAAATCGACCTAAAGTTGTTGCTGAATAGCATGTGGGTCTAAGAGCCTCGTCAGATGCACCAAGATCACGCTTTGCGCCTGTCGAGAACAGTGGCGCGCTTCCGACAGCGGGCTTCAGATCGAGCGTGTTCGATATAGCGGTTAGATCAACACTAGAGATCGCCGCCGAGCGCCGATGGGCATGGCGACGCTTTCCAGGACCACCCGCACTGAAACCCGGCCCAGGAATAGGGAGCTTAGTCGGCGTTGTATTCAAGTCAACCTCATTGCCCCGACTCGCCTCCACTGGCTCAGAGCTTACGAGTTGCTCCCCGCCGACGAACTCGCTACATCGACGACGGTGTCCACCTGCTCGATTCACAGGGAGGTTCGGCATCGAGGGTTGCGATGAATGTGCGGATCCTGGGTTAAAAGAAAAGGCGGGAAGGGGTGGAGGTCCGCTAGATGGGGCTGCCGAAGTCTGAGTTGTTGCATCTGGATCCCGCGCTGGGAATATAAACGGTGGGTTTGGAAGTGGTGTGGACATTGTGAGGTTGCGGCGGTTGTGTCTGCCGGAGAACCGATCCGTAGAGTCGAGATACTGGGAGAATGCCGACGTAGTCTGCGGCTGCAGAGGAAGAGAGATCGAAGCCATTGTCGACCCTGATCACGCCGAAAACCCAATTGCGAAATCCACGGCGAGCCAACGACTGTCCGGTTAACCCCGTAGTAAGTGATCCAGACGCACAGATACCTCCAGACCACTATGACTTCCCTATGACCAATGGAAAGCCCGATGTTGTCTGGAGGCCTTCAATTTCCCATTGGCACCATTGATTATGCTGCACCCAAGCCACGCAGCCTTGTATCACCAAGTATCGAAACTTTATAACGTCGAACAGAGATGGACCGGAAAAACGACGATGCGTATATCGACTACACCGAAGAGGTTGAACAATCGAGCGATTCCGAGATGAACTGATGTGGGTGGAAATGTGCTAAAGCCGAGAATAAAGGTCTGTTTGTTACGCCGGCTACGAAGGAGAATACTGTAAGGAGCGGACGGCCCCGGAAAGGCCACGGAGTCTGGGGACGAAGCGTCGGAAGCAGAGGGAAACGAGTGAAAGAGCGTGGAAAGAAGTAAAATAATAAAAATGAACAAAAACAGTCCAGCGATAGCGAGAGAAAGAACGGTAGAGAAGGGTAAAGAGGAGGAAAGAGGAGGAGGGGAGGGGGGAACGAGGAGAAAGAGGATCAACCTGGAAAAAGGAAAATGAAGTTGAAGGAAGGAGAGAGAGGAGTGAATGGGATGCTGAGATTAGTCGTACCTAGTGTTAAAGGTAGAAAAGGCGCTGGGCGTGCAGTGGAGAGGAGGAGAGACGGATGGCCGCAGGGGATGATTGGTTGGGAGCGCGGAGGGGCCGAGTCCGTACCATTCAATTACGGGTTATATTACGGGCGATGCTTTTACTATTGGTGGTGCCCTCCCTTTAGCCGCTCCATCCGATCGCCAGTCTGTCGTGTGGAGGGACGGGCGAAGGAACCTCTTCACCCGATTCTTTTCGGTTTTCGTACCTGAACATGCTCCATCATAAAGGTAATATCATGGTGGAACAGTGAGAAGTATGGGGGATGTATATGACCAGATTTGTCCCTGGCCTGATAGGTACGTTACTAGGTACCTACAGGTCCTGAGGTACTAGCTAGGTAGATTACAATTACCAGGTTCTATGCCTGACTGGGGTCTCTCGGATGGATGCAGCCTTTGTTGTTGTTGTTGTTTTATTTGTTGTCATTGTTCCTGGACAAGAAAATAGTCTCGGACAGCTGGCGAACACAGTCTTGCAGGAAAAAAGAATGACTACTAGAGGAGTCCCTTCTATCTCATTGTTGCTTGACACTTTACGGAAACCATTTTAGGTGAACTTAGTGAAAGACGTCATAAACCGGTGTATCGCCACTGATACGAGCTCAATCCTTGGTTAGGGGGAAAAAGCAAAGCCCCAGTTGAGATCTCATTCCACCTCCGATGTCATCTGGTATTACCATGAAGGAAAAAGAAAAGAAAACAAAAACAAGTACTAATTAAATCAACCATGGATGGGCCGCGATGATACCTTTTTTTCCCTTCTACCAAACTCGTTTCCATCTAACTGTGAGAATTGTTTCAATAAAAATAAAAATAAAAATGGCAGTGCTATTATTGATTTTGTTGGAACCCACTCCCTCCAGGCATCAGTACGCTAAAGTGCCTGTACCTGAGTCGCCGACCAATGAAAAATTTCCGAGCAGGCAGCAAAACCTCGCTTGTCTCAATGGAGTTGAATAGCCGCCACCACTACACGCATGGGACTAACTACTTTGGGCCGTAGTTTCATTAGGTCCCTAATAATGAGCGTAATGAAACTTTCCGTCTTGGGCTGACGGTGCAGCAAGTGATCCTTGCAAAGGTTGACACGTCTTGTCTTATCCGGCAGGAGAAAAGATTCCAGAAGTAAAAATAATGATTAAAAGAAGAATGAAAAGAAGAAGGTAAAAGAGAGCAAAAAAAGAATATTGAAACCGTAATCCGACAATGCTTCTTCGACGAGGTACTCACTCCAATTCCTTATACCGACGCTAAGACTAGGTGCCGGCTATATGACACGGAATTTGTCATAGGCACCAAGAATCGTAACTACTTTCATCGTATCTTTTTCTTATCAATTCATGGTCTTGGAGTTGCCATTGTTTTCTAAACATTCTTTTAGCACAAGTGCTTCGGACTCGCTCAGTGCTGAGGTTCCAGATAGTGCCACATGGATTGGTGGTTTCCACCTGCATGTGGCCGCAGACGGCCTTCGAAGGATTCAGCCCCCTGGCCATCGTCCAAGCAAGTCTTGAACTTAGTACGTGACTTAACTCCATGGGGACTGGCCCGTCAGGACTAAGTCCCCAGACCAACAGCATCGTCCATGTCAGAATCCTGGAACAGCAAGCATCAGCCATGCCTATTGGCCATGCTCCTCCACTAACGGCTCTTCTTCCTTTCCCTAAAGCTACAAAACAAGGCGGGTGGAGAGCGAGATGTCGTCCATATGTTTCACTCGTACGCTCTAACGCTAGTGTGGGGACTTGTAGCCAGACGATCCAAGTTGAGTTGTGGGCTATTTTCAGGAACGGTTCGTCTTGGGGTCATAGAAGCGGTTGAAGGAATATGAGTACCCATTCAGCTAATCTCGTACTCCATCATCCTAAATGAGGAGCAACATAGAGGAAAATTGGGGCCGTGTGATAGGACTGATGGGACTAATCATCCCAAGAGGGTCACGATGGGAAAAGTAGTATGTAGTAAGAGGGAATCCAGACGACGTCTCATCAAAATCTCTCAGAGAGTTAATTAGTCAACCCCGACGAGTGACTATCAACTAATTCTTCAAACAAATCTCTCACTTTGGTGTGCCCCTCGTGATCATCTGTGTGGCGACGATGATTGGACGGTCTTAATTAAATAGACTTTCGGCTTGAAGCCACTTCCTGTCTGCAGCAATTCAACCGAGTGGTTTGCTTCAGCGGACTAAGTCTCCCTGGATACCAGACTCTGCCGATCCACCGCCATTCAGGGGGAATTGATTGGACGCGTTCCTGACAGCTCCTTAATTTTTTAATGAATTTAACTTCCCTAGGGACACAAAATGTAGCTTTTATTGGAGGTGTCTCCTACTAATCTATCCTTGACTCTTCATTGAACAGTGGTCAATCTCGGTGTGTCTCCGCATTCCCATCGACCTCTGAATTTAACAAAAGCGATCACATTACCGGCCAAAAGACTGGGGACTGATAGCATCTGCAGAAAGCGTGGATGTCTTGAGAGGTGTGACATCCAACAAATCAGCCGCAAACAAGGGGCCATGGGGTTCCAAACTGGAGGTGGAACCGATGAAGGCGCTTCTCCATTCTCTCTCCCGGATGGTGCTTGATGCAACCCCGTCCGGACCTGTTTCGGTTAACCCTCGTTGGGTCCTAGGTAGCAACAAAACACCTTGCATGAAGTCAAATGGAGACTCCTCTTTGCCCCCCATACATGACTGTACAATAATAATTGGAAATAACCCTAATTACCGCGGGAATACATCCATACAATAGCTCATGTCAATGCAAGGGGCCGCGGTCCTGCCCAGCCCGCCATCGCCCCAAAAATGCCAGATCGATCCCACTCATGAAGCCTATTTCGCCATACCACGGAAATATTCTCCCGAAAATGATCGACTTGGTTATCGCGTTGTGGTTGATCTCGATGTTGCTCCGGATCTGTCAAACGTTCACAGCAAACTTCAATGGAAGTACAGATCATTGAAAATCGATCCACGGTTCAACACGGGAATCATTCTGTTTTTCCTTCGAGAAGGATTGCTCGAACCACGGAACCAGCCGACTTGGGAAATCGATCGATCCACCCTGCAATCATTAAAGTGAAATTTCTGCATCGAGGCAACGGCCATGTCCGATCGTCGTGATGTCAGTTAGACGTTTCGGCGATTTCACTACCTTATGCCGTAGGGTATCCACAGCCCGGAAGGCTGAAGTCCAACTTTTGGTGCCTATAGGGTACTGACACCCAAAGTATCCTTGTCTTTCTTGCCTATCTTGCCACCCTCTGAATGGGGCCCAAGTTACGCTGGCGAGACATTTCAATTACAACTCAAAGAAACGAGAAAAAAAAAGCAAAGAAAATTAGGGCGTCGAGATTGCAAGGTTGTATTCGGTACGCCCGAAGCCTGCAACATGCTGCGTTTCCGGCGTGACTTGTGCTACCCTGCATCAGCACACTATTAATATCGCCCTGCAGCTGGATCGGCGCCTCCAATAGCCGGTTACGCTAAAGGAAACTCACCGGTTTCAAGGTTACAGTCAATCCCTCCGTCGGCATAACGGGCCAATTCTCCACGCGGGGTTTATGTGTCATCCCGAGAGTGTGTCACTTGGCAAGTTCATTGCGCTCGGTGAGTGGTGAGTGCAGACCGCGATCAATTCCATGAGGCCGACTCTAAGCTCCAGAAACTGCACTGTGCGGTGAACGACTGCGTCTATAGACGTAGACTAAAGGATCCCTCTCGCGCAACGGCTTGACATTTCACATAGTACTGGTGTCCTTATATGCCGGGTGTTTTATCCTGTATATTCTGCGTCCTCCGATAGCAGTTAGAAAATCACTCTCGGTTTGGGCTGCTTGACAGCCTAGGTAGTTGATGAGTTTGCAGACTCATTGTCGGGGACGTTAAGGCAACCTATATGCTTGGCATGCACCATCAGCTGACATGATCTTCCACCATCTTAGAACCCGTGAGTCATTGATAGTGGGAAACATGCTATACTAGAGCAAATGCTAGTTGCAAAGCGTCACACCCTCGGGAGCATTCATTGTCTGTCGACCACGTTGCGGTAACTCCATATCTATAACAGAATGTCTTACCCTAGCCGGTCACATGCGAATACTGAATCCTCTGGATAATGAATCATTTATGCATCTCCTGAACGACATGAAAAAAGTGATTGTCTAATTGTCTCGTCACGAGATGTATGAATATGGATCAATCCCGCGTGGCCACGAGTGACCTGCCAGACACCATACTTGAAGTCTTCTGTTCCAACTCCAGTAGATATTGATGAGAGGCGGTGCTTCATCCAACCCTCTACAAGTTTCATACTCTCGTATTTACTCATGAGTAGACCAGCCGGCTTGAACTCCGGTGCCATAGTATCATCGGGGATCGGGGATATCTGCTGTGCTGGATCGAAAACCATCGGGGTTTTTGTGAACCTCGCATTATCGGATCCTTCAAGTACCCTATTAGGGGAGCCATATCATGTGAAAAGCAGGACCTGACACTTCGAAAATGGTCCGACAGCCTTGAATAATCCAGCCCGTAGCTCCCTATCAGCATATGACTCCTGAGCTTCATCGATAAATAGATATCCATGATGACTGTCCAAGGATCTTCTATCAAATGCTTGATTGTGAGATTGATAAGGGTGGTTTTGCCTGAGGCCGGAATACCATTTATCCTGACTATCGCGAAGCAATCTAAGCGTTCACAAATCTCCTTCACAAGTTCTGTGCGCTCAGCGACGGGAAATATAACATCTATAAGCATTAGATTTATCTTAGGATATATCTCAATATACAAATACTTACCTGGTGCTTCGAATATCCGCCTCGGTGGGGCTTTCACAGAGACTGGTGGGCCTCCGTTTGCCACAAAATGGACAGCGAGGTAGCTGTCTTGCATATCGTCTCTCGATTGATTACCCTTTCCAAAACATTCTTTAAGGAATATGTCAACAACTTCATACTCAGGGACGTGGTCGAGGACGTAAAATTCCAGGAAAGCCTAATAGTCGTAGCCGTAAACATCAATGATGAGCATTCTGGAAACCTGGGCGCCTCTAGCTTTGAGACGCATAAAGATTGATTATTGTATTATACCCAAATACTGTCTCTCATAGGGCTTTTCCTTAGGCACCGGAAGCCTGGTGGCATACTATTTGGATTCGTGTTTGGAATCCATGGCTGTACTTGTGAAGTTTAACGGCGCAGAGCGTATCTTTCCAACGCACCTGATACCCGATTAACGTGCACTTAGCTCACCTGTACCATATAAGAAGTACTGTTACCAGCTACCTCCAGTGCACGCAGAACCTGTAGAAGGTTTATTGATGGTATCCTCGAGGTTCTCTTCATCGAGCTGAGCTATATCTTCCCGGGGGCGGGTATGGCAGTAGGCTCTTCTCCAGCTGTGAAGAAGTAAAATTAGATGCTGCATATATCAATAGTAAAGGGAACATACTAAGATTGTTATGATCAAACATGGGGTGTTCACATCGACAGTTTCCCACCTAACCAGGGGAGGATGTGATGCAGCTCCCTTGCGGGCAGGTGCAGTACTCCCAACTACAGGGTCCTATGATCACGCTGATGAACCAAAGTCTCATAGCTCGAGCAGCCGCATTCGTTGCAGTCGGAGGGTAAAGAGTCGCAATGAGCTGGCGAATGAGTTCACACAGCATGCATGGCATGTTCTATTCGATCTACGATGGCTTACACTCCTATCCCGCTATTTGGAACAATCACACAACATTTTACTACTAGTATGTCTTTCACACGCGCATAGCCACTTTATATTATATATTCACTAATACACGTATCTACATGAGACTGCTTGGTGAGCTACAAACTTCGATCACAGTAGTCTTGCTAAGACCCTCCAGTTACACCAGAACAAGAGCCGAGATATTGAGAAGTAATCGAGGGCTGGTCAAAGAAGGTAAAGACTAGCAGCGCCTGCGTCGCCAAAACTAAGCTTCAACAGAGCCTGGTGAGATGGCTAATATGACGACTAAAGCGGCTATGATCAAAGCAGCGGCTACAAACGCAATTATCGCTATACTGCCGCGACTAGCGGGAAACTTCCCTCTAATGATCCAGTACTGGCTTTCAAAGTAGCGATGGAATCCAATCAGCAGAATAACAATAGCAACACCAATGAAGGTTGTTCCGAGAGGTTTACCGATACTCCGAAGACGCTCGGAAGTGGCAGTCACCTTCATGGCTGTGGGGTCATAAAACGGTGGTGATAACAATGGGGGAAGGGCTTGCGACGCGTAGTCGCCGCCCGATGTGCTTGAGCTTGAACTGTTTAGACGGAAGAGTTGCGTTATGGCGATTCCGATGGATGCAAACGCTAACGATGTCCTGAGCCATGCGAGGAATGTTCGCTCTACAACCCATCATAAAATCGTTAATACCCAGCCGAAGGCAAACGGGGGGAATGACGCACCTAATGCCAGATGATCGCGAGCCACACTCCCCTTATTCTCTAACTCCAGACTGCCGTATCTATCGGCGATTCGACTGAACCACGATACATGGGGTTCTGCCGAATCGGACGGTGGGTTTTGCTGGTCGGCTTCCCTTGTGTCCCGTTGGCCAGAGCGTTTCGGCTGGCTGTCTCCGAACCCAGCATCTCGATTCCTCAGACCCTCTGTGGAATGATAGTTTCGTCTATCGGAGCCGTTGCTCACGATCGGAGTGATTTCATTGAATGGCGGTGGCTGGTCCTGGTCAGGCGCCACATTGGGTTGATCCCGCTCATTTAAGGTAGACATGCGTCCCGGATGACTTTTAGAAGAACGGGGGGATGAAGATCGATGCGTGGGAGAGGAGGATCTGACGCTTTTGGTGGTGGATTGGGTCAAATCAGAGGAGTCCATGATGGCGTGCTCGCATCGGCAGGGGTAGGCACGCTACGACAGGTGCCGTTGTAATCTATGGTTTTAGATTTCCAGATACCCGAAACTTGTGGAGAGTCGATTCGGTCCGTGGACGTCGCGGGTACTAGAGAGCCTTTCCGAATCTCTCAACCCAGCGAATTTCCCTGGCAAACAGATAGCAAGTAGTAGGAGGAGAAGGAATAAGTAACCATAAACGGCTCCAACTTGTCACGCTTCGGTTGCCCCTCAATCAAACAGCATGTCTAACGAGCTGAACTCGCTGGCTCGCAGAGTTTCCCCCGGAAACAATAATTATCACGCGGTCAGAATACAAGACAATGTCTGACCATTCAGCACCAAACTCCATGTCGATCACATGATGATCGTCATGAGGCACCATTACTGCTTATGGCATGGCGTCATGCAACTCTGATCAGAGCAGAGGCGGTCAGTTCGGTGAGTTTGCGCGAATTCTGCCCATGCAAACCGCCTTACTCCGGAGTATGTCATCGCGTCAAGTGATTGTCTCTTATTCATTCAAAGAACCTCTTGTGTGGGGTGTGCACTAGTCAACTGATCAACTCGTCATCACCTTTCATCATGGCATCTGAGGTCTCTGCATCGCAGGGAGTACCCAAACCCAAGATTGATCTGTCCAAAAAACTTTCAGAACTGCGTTCAAACCGCAAGTCTCAACCAGCGTTACCTTCCCGACCGTCCAAGGAACCGGCTCCAGTCACCCCGCCGCTTTCCAACCCCCCCGATCTATCATCCCATCAATATGCACGTCCGGTTCGCCGAATCTTATCAAACCATGACCATCAGTTGTTCCTTTCCTCGCCGTCCTATTCTCTAATCCTTGCTTTCATCTTTGGTCTCTCCGATTCAGTTCGTGGGCGTGCAACCACAGACTCGAAAGATCGTCCGATTTCCCCCAACGTCTCCAAAATCCTCTCCGTTGTTGACTCTATCCGAACACTTCTGAATCAACATCCGTCTATCGACCAGGGTGGCTCAAGATTTGGTAACCCTGCTTTCCGCGACTTGTTTGACAATGTCGCTGCGCAGAGCGCCAAGTGGCACCGGGAGATCCTTGGTATACAGGATGCGACCGCCATAGAAGAAGCGTCAGCATATCTCATGCACTCCCTGGGTTCACGAGATCGTTTAGACTACGGTTCAGGCCATGAATTGAATTTCATGATGTGGCTGTTATGCCTGCGCCAGATGCAGCTATTCTCGACCGCAGACTTCGAGATGGTCGTGTTCCGAGTGTACGTTAACTACATGCTTCTCATGCGGGACGTCCAGTCCGCATATTATCTGGAACCGGCAGGCTCTCATGGTGTCTGGGGTCTCGATGATTACCACTTCCTTCCTTTCCTTTTCGGCGCCGCCCAGCTCGTGGAACACCCTTACATAACCCCGTTGGCTATCCACAACAATGTAATCCTCGACGAAGAAGGAGATAGGTATATTTACCTAGACCAGGTGCGGTGGGTTGATAGTGTGAAAACGGTCAAAGGTCTACGATGGCATAGTCCTATGCTAGACGACATCTCAGGGGCCAAGAACTGGAGCAAGATCGAAGGCGGGATGAAGAAGATGTTCGTCAAAGAGGTCCTGGGTAAACTGCCCATCATGCAGCACTTCTTGTTTGGCAGCCTGATACCCGCAGCGCCAGGTATGGGGGAGGCCGACGACGTGGAGACGGACGAGCATGATCATACCCATGGCCACGACCACGCTCACACCGATCATTTTGGTGACTGCTGTGGAATCAAGGTGCCGAGCACAGTAGCTGCAGGAGCCGAAGCGCGCAAACGAGGAACGGGCTTGCGGCCGATCCCCTTTGACTAGTCCTGTACACGACCGTTACGAACCTGGCGTTGGAAGACAAATCCAGCATAGAACTAATCCGTAAATACTGAATAATGATACCATTTTCAAAGACCAGCCCATACAAATCCGCATCAAGTAGTATATCCATTAGACCCACGAGGTCACATGACCCAACTCCCACCACCCAATCACCAACCCCATCATCATGAATCCAACATCCAAGCAACAAAACCAACTAGGTACCTGTACAACAACACCCAACCCACGCCACGCCCACAATGCCAGCCGACGAATACTCCGTCGGCGGGGGCGGCAAGCTCAAACTAAAAGGTTCCAAAGTGAGCGACGGCCGCATAGAAAAGAAAAAGAAGAAAGCCAAGAAAAGCAACCCAGAAAGCGGCAGCAAGAAAGAAAGCGAGGATGCTCCGTCGGCGTCCACGTCCCAGGCAGTAGATGACAAGGAGAGTCCGCCCACTTCTTCTCTGCCCCCACAGGATGAGGAGTCTGATGCCGGTGTGAGTGCTGGGGCTTCTGGGAAGACGGAGGCAGAGAGGAAGTATGAAGAGATGAGGAAGAAGAGGGTGAGTTCTATTTTATTTTGTTTTATTATTTTTTTTCTGCTTTCGTGTTCTATTTTCTTTTGTGGACTCTTAGAGGGTGGGTTGGTTTGTGTTTGGGATTGTGTTTGTTGTTGGACTTTTGTTAGTATAGTATCTGTCGTTTGCCTTGACTTGCCTTGTCTGCCTTATTGCACACAGGGAGAGAGGGACAGAGAGAGGAGAGGGTTTCCTACGATCTTCTTTTTTCTCAATGAACCCGAACATGCAGCGGAGCACAAAGATACTAACAATAAACCCATAGTTACAAGAACGTCTCAAGCGAGAAGGGGTCAAAACGCATAAAGAGCGAGTGGAAGAGTTGAACAAATACCTGAGTCGACTGAGCGAGCATCACGACATGTAAGTTGTCTCATATCCGAGTCTCATTCTTTTTTGCTTTTTTCCACGCCTCGTTTTAAAGGAAATGAAACATCTGGGCTGATCGTTTTTTTTCGCAGGCCGAAAATTGGACCCGGTTAAGACAGCTTTTATTATTAGTAGTTACATTTCTTTTTCTTCCTCTTTCTTTGTTCCATGCATGTATTCTGGGTATTATTGTTTGTTTGGCTTGGTTTTATATGGTAGGATTGTAGAATTTGCTCATGCAATGGTTGTCATGTGCCTTTTTGATCCTTATTTTTTTTAGTAGTATTTTTTTCTTTTCTTTTTTTTCCCTGCTCCTTTTTTTCTAAATAACGTCTATCACGCTCGAATTTGAGGGTGAAAATCATATGACACTGCTACGTTCTGCAATTTTGTTGGCCGGAGCTATAGACCTCCTGGGTCCCGCTAGCGACTAACCTGCGGCCACGCCGCTTACGCTAAGCAGTTGGCTGCTCAAGACACGTTTAATAGGTGGACGGAATATGCAGTATATACCTAAAACCGTTTGGCTATGTGACACGCCAATGGGACGGAACGGCCTAAGCTCGAACCGCCAATCTATCCAAGCGTATGACCGGAGAGAGCAGAATGGTAGGGACAAAAAAAAGTAGAAAGGAAAAATCAAGGGAGTTCTCGCATCGTGTCCTCACGCACCATCCACTGGACGGTCGAAAGCGGAAAACGATGTTCAACCCCATGCTGAATGTACTTCAAATAAACGTATAATCCACAAAACCCCCACAGCTGTCAACGCCTTGCATATACCGGGAACAGGAGAAAAGATAAATATACCAAAACCAAGCGTAGAAACAAAAAACACCTCCCGACCCAAAAAATATTGTTTGAAATGGAAAAAAAGATGATGGCCACGGCGGGGTGCGGTGGACGAACCCGGCAACGGCGATGATGTAATCAAATCGAACACCGCGCTAAATCAAACGGTTTCGCTGATGGCGATGCAAGAACCGAAAGGAAAGTTTCAAAAGGAGAGAGAGTAAAAGAGGAGGACCCCAGGGCGTCGTCTATACGCCCTTGATGACATGGGTACGCTCACTGTTCAGCTTATCGGCGTTCCGGGCGTGGGACTCCTTCTTGCAGTCCTCCAGGCCAGTGCAGGAGTGGGCTTCCAACATCCGGTGTTTAGAGCAGTAATGCCCACTGCAGAAGCTGCAGTCTCCGACAATCCGCTGAGCTGCTTCCTTGCATTCCTTGAAGTTGCAGCGGGGCTTGCGGGGAGCCATGTTGAGCGGGTGGTTGCAAGTAGGGAGGCGGACGAGGTGACGTCGGAGAAGGGTCGATAAGCGCCGAGTTGGGGTAGGCGGATTCTGGTTTGTGCTGAACGATTGCTAGCGACTCACGGGATTTCCGGTGTAATCCGGAAGTAGTGATGACTGAGGAGTCAAGAGAGTGAGGTTGTAAGGTCGCTATGAATGGGTGACGTGGACGTCCTGAAGGGAGATGGGAGCGCCGAGGAGGAGAGGTATGGGGAAGGGGAGTAGATAAGGAGGTAGATAAGGACGGAGAGGCTATATATATACTTGTTAGATTCGATGGCAAAAGACGGGTGAATCGGAAGGGACACAAACCGGAGGAAGACAATGGAAGCGAAGAACAGACTGGTAAGCAAAGACAAAGATGAAGAGGGAGCGGCGAAAGCGCAGTCAAAGTCAATTTATACGGACGAGGCCTTCATTCATGACCTGCTGAGTCACGACTCCATCCGCAGTACGACTGCAGATCCGATGTCGTAGCCGTTTAATCCCATTCGGGCTAGCGCCTCTCAGACTCCTGTTTCGGTATAGCCCCGTACCCAGACTTCTGTTAAAGTCTCCCAAAAAGACTGAGTTGAGTTACTGCTCTGGGACACTCTGACGAGTGGAGGCAAATCCGGAGCGGAAACCAGAAACTTCCATAGTACAGACGACGACTACATACATGCCTCCAGTGAGGCAAAATTGTTCAGGCTCCCAAGACTCAATGCCTATCCTCGGGCCGTCTGAATTATCTGGTTTAATTAAAGTTTTCATAAACCCAGGAGGCCATTGTCATCCAGGAAATAGAAGGGCAAATAGTTCAGAAGATGAAAATGAAATCAAATAAAATAAAAATAAAAATAAAAATAAAAAAAGAAATGAGAAACCAAAAGGGAATAAAAGGAAAAAATTCTAAATTAATTACAGTTCACTTTAGGACGTGTTCCCATCGGATTTCCCTCAGTTTGCCCCCTTTCTACCTAAGTAGTGTACTCCTTTCCCCTTTTTGTGGTGGTTTGATTGAGTCGCAGTTGAGGAATGGTCCCGGGACTGGGGTACGACGACGACTCGGTCCCTCAGGTGCTCATCATATCGCCCGATGCTCTCATTAATCTCGCAATAATCCACTCTTCTTGTGAAAGGTAACGTTACGCCCTCCACCTTATCTTTTCCATTTTTCTATTCTATCTATATATAAACCCAGTGTTTTCGAAATACCACGAAAAAACAAAATAAAAGGAAACACCGTCAGCACCTAATTAATTATCCAGCGCCAATGCATGCCATTCCGACTTGCTGGCACCGCACATCACCTCGCAGGATGTACAGTTGGTAGTCAGGTAGGTATGTATGTATGTACCTGCCCTGGGAAGTGACCAGGTAAAGACAAACCCCTCGGTGTACCCAGTGAGCCTCCCCCGTGGTCCCGAAAATTGAAGCTGCAGATGCATTTCGTCCGAGCAATACCTTATCCAGTGACCCTGACTGGTCCCGTGAAGTCTACTTGCTTAGTGCCAGGGGATTCCATGGGATGGCCCTGGTCACGTGTCGGTATCATGCCTTGCAGGTGGATGGCGTCGAAAGCCCCCTTCGTTCACGTATACATGGGATGTATACCTTGGGGGACGGAGTATGAGCTCTCGGTAAATCCGGGTGGAGACTCGATCATCCATCCCTCCATGATTCATGATCAAGGGCGAGTGGGTACGGTTGCAAAATAGAACGATCCATAAGATGGGCGATAAGGACTACTCCTAGTATGGACAAGATCGGATGGGGTGGGACACATTCAGTTGAATGTTGGGAAAGAGGGTGTGTGCTACGACCGCTACTACTACTAACTAGTAGCACTGGCAGTACTTTTTGATGTCCAAGACCTCCGCACCTGCAAGTAGCTCTCCCATTGCAGCGTCAATGGGATAGACTTCCGACCATACACCATGGCCCGTGGTATATACTAGTATCGACACACGGCCACGATCATCGCAGAATAATAATAAGGATCATAATTATAGTAATAAAACCTGCTAGATGCACGCGAGAAACCTACCAAACCTCGTAGCTCCATGACTCTTTATACTGCGTACCGGACTTGCCTTACCCCTCAGGATCTCCACCCCATCTTCTTCTTCCCCCCGATCCAGATAAGAAAATCGGTTTAATTATCCTTTAGGCGTCTTCCCCTCTTTTGAAAAACCTCACCTTGGGCACAAATGCCTCGTTCTCGCACGACAACAACTGATGTCCTCTTACAACTATCCACCCAGAAAGGTCCACGACAACTCACCGTACAATTCCATTCCTAGTCACTTGTGCTAGCCCGGAATATTTGCTAGCCCAGTTGAGACATTTGATGAGCGGTCAAGGGGAACAGGAATCCCGGTTTTCCTGGTGGCGAGACACACGGAGAAATCAAAAGACAAAAAAGAAAAGGAAAAGGAAAAATAAAAAAAACCCTCACTCCATATCAAATTAGTCCTTCCCCACATCTGTCAGGCGAACAGTCGATCATTTTCCCAATCTTGGATGAAGATAAGCGCAATGTGAACGGACACTTCACCGTTTGGTTGGGTGGGCAAAGTAAAATCCATCCATTCGTGCAGCACTTGATGCTGGAAAATATGACTCTTACACGGACCAGAGTGCTATCTACAGTTCATAGCTTCATATCATTTTCTCCCTAAATAATCATCCACGCCAAATTATCGTTATCAGAGGGAATAACAGCTGCATTGCAACGCCTGATGCCAGTCAAACACACCGGGTAACCTGGAAAATCATAATTATAGACCAGCAAGGGAACGAAAGAAAGAAGAGACGGAAAAGCAAATAACAAACAAGGGGTTGACCTTATACCCCCATCTCCTTCTCTTTCCCGGAATCTGGGTCAAGGTAGGTCTCCTTCTCCGCCGCCTCGTACTCTCCAATGAGGTCCATGACCACAGCCCTGGCCTCATCAAACTCCCCATATCCATCGCTGAATGGGGCCTCTTTCCGATACTGTTCGATGAAAGCGTTTCGCTTCCGCAGTCGATCGTACTGTTGGACGATCCGCTTGAACAACGTTGCCACCGATGTGTGGTTCGCCAGCATCAGTCCGCTGACACGGTGGGTGTTCTGGATGTACGGTGACTTTTTCGTCAGTGCGACCTGGATACTAGCTGGGCCCCAAGGAATGAAAGATGCCAGTCGCCGCTCGCGGATACGGAGCAAGGACTTGTGCACGTCGGTGGGATCGGCTTCACCCTGGATAATGTTGAGGATACTAATATAGCAACTGGATTTACTGGGGTTGATTGAAACCATGCGGTTCTTGGGTTGCAGCAAACGACGCATCACGTCCAGCACGGTCGTCTTGCGGACCGTCTTGGCTTGTTCAATATTGTCACCAGTAAATGGCGTGTAGGAGGTGATCAAGAAGTGACTACGTGGCGTAGGGATAAGAGAAGCGACGATCCCGACAAGGTCATTGTGCATGTAACCAGGATAACGGAGGGTGGTAGTGGATGCAGACATAACAGTTGAGACCTATGACCAATTAGCTGGACACGAGCCCCTCTAGAGCTAAAGAGCACTCACAAGCTGATTCGTTTGCTGGAGCGAAGGTTGCAGCACATGAAGTCTGTCGGCAACGATCCTTGAAAGAGCTCCGTTATCCAGAACCACCTAGATAGCTTTAGTCATTGCCACCAAGATAGCGCTAATATCAGCGTAAACGTACCACAGAGTCAGCGTTCTGTGTCAACCTCCTCATGGCAAGTATACTATTGTACGGGTTGACCACAACATCTGCCGCTTGAGTATCGGGAAAGACGGAGTATGTTTGAATCAGCTTCTTAGGAAATCGATCGTTCATCCGTTCCAAGATGAAACTTCCCATTCCAGACCCGGTGCCTCCTGCAATAGAATGCAGAAACATGAATCCCTGTCACAAAGCGAACATCAGCCACTAAGTCCTTTTATGCCCGGGTTGATCACCCCAGTCCTCCACATTTTTGGATATCCTGAAACCATACCTCTAGCGAGTCACTACCATCGGCCTCGCGGTCAATCATGTCGAAGATATCCTCTTGCACACTCTCACCCGCCGAATACCCAGCACCCCAGTTATTACCTGCGCCAACACCCTGCTGCCCCACGAAGAAGTTCTCAGGATTGTAGATGTTGCGATAGGGGCCGGTTTGAATCGTATTGAGGACCTAGACCGCTAAACTCAGCTCGTATGTCCGTCACGTTGTCGCAGGAGGTAGACTCGTACTCTGGGTTCCAGGTCCAGCAAGATCGCTCGGGGAATATACCGGGTATCATCACTCTAGAAAGCGCCTCATTAGCACTCCACGCAACGTGCAAGCACCATAGACCACGACAGTTCAAATAGCCTTCATACCTGGTAGAAGAAGACATCCTTGCGATCACCGCCCTCGGTAGCAAACTCCTCCAGGTTCCCATCCTGACTTATTCCGTGCTCCTGGCAAAGCTGTTGCCAGAATTGGCTGCCGACTATAACCTGTCAGCAGAGCTATACATCGCGTGTTTGTCCGTTTGCCGTCTCGACACAGTTATGACGGTGTTCCGTGGCCTGGGGTGTTATCGCGGGATTCCATACCATTGTTGCCACATTGGCCGGCCTGAATTGTGATAATTTCTCTACTCTCCTCGTTAGTAACGGTCGCTAGTGCTTCACAATTAGAGATCGAGAGCAGATCGGTCGGGTTATGGCACGTACCTGGGCATCTTCGTGCTTGACCACTGCAAGTAGTCGAGGTTAGCGTACGCGTAGCGCGTTCCCGCGGGGAAACTTTGGGTAACAATTTAGAGTGGTGGAAGCCTCAGGTATACATCCATGCGGTGAACTATAAAATGCCACGCTTCTCACCACCTCGATAGGATTTAATATAGCTTATAAAGATCCTTGAAAGTTAGTGGATAGCACTAAACTCTATGTTGATATTATACTGCAATTGGTATAAATGAACGTTCCTCTAGGTGACCCTTGTATGCTTCAATGAATGATCATAACTCCTCTTATTGTGTTTTACTGAATTTATTGGCAGGTAATTTAATGCATATAGCAATAGTGAGCCCGAAACCAATACGTGTATTCTACATATTATCCCTAGTGTTTCTGCCATGAGGGCGAAAGCAAGGGCGTTTCTATTTTACGCCAGCGCAAGGGCTGTTCAACCGTACTCACAAATAGAGTGCATATCATGTAACCGTTGTGTTTATAGAGACTATATTTCAGATCACCTGCTCAGGAATCTCAGAATCATAAAATGTATAGTCAAAAGTCAGCGTGGCCAGAAGAATATGAACAGATGCCAAACATGGATGCTGACAAGCATAATATGACCTCGAGTTTGTTCATAGAGTTCAACTTGAACTTAAGCAAGAAACAAGTTGCCCCAACCACCGGTCGATTGTAATCCGAACAAGGAGCATTGACCTCATGATTGCCACAACTTGAAAGCTAACTATCCAGACCTCAAAATCCTGCTTTACAAGCCGTAACAAGCATCCCGGCACCGGCAACCACACCGTCAACGATCCTCACACGATTTCCTTCTTCCCGACCATAAGCTTCAACACAGCCATCCCTGACTGCTTCTTCCATACCAGCCATACCAGCACATCCCATGCAGATTGCCGTGAGCGGGTGTGGAGCGGTCTGGATAAGCCTTCGCGTCGCCTCGCTGATCCTCCTCCTCACTTCCTCGGCTGGCGTGGTATGCAGTTCAACGGCGGTTAGACCGGTCGTCTCTACACCAGCAAAACGATTTGTCGACGTTGTATTATCATCAGAATTCACAAGGAATGCTTCAACAGCACGGCTTAGCTCATCCCGCCAGATGCTGCCCGTAGAAATAATTCCGAACATTTCCTTGGATTGCGTTTTGTGCAGCCCCGGGCCTGCAACCATGTGAAACGAGCCAACCAAGGACAGCGACATGAGAACACTCGCTTCGAAGATACCCGTAACGTACTTCCTCTTTGGTTTCGAGTCCCCTGACAGGGCCGAACTTTCGAATTTCGTGATGGCTTCCTTCAGCATTCCAACGAGGGGATGAGCCGAATAACATGCCACGAGAAACCCATCGTATTTGGGAATAAGAGGCTCCACAAAGGGTCTGCAGTGCAATGCCGATGTAGCAGAGTCCTCGCCTGAGTTGATACTCGGCACGCCATCTATTACACGCCCATCTTCAAGGGTGACTGACTCATTCGGAGCCGTCAAGTAGTCAAATTGAACATCTGCAAACCCGAGGTTGTCCACTATAGGTTTCAATGCATCCGTCATGTGCGTGGATGTATTTGGATTGATGATTAGGACACTGAGCCGACTTTTGCTTGGTGCAGCCATTCTGAAAGATGCCTTTGGATACCTGATAGAGTCGTAAAATGGGGGGGCAAGATGAATAGTTATATCATTCCCTTTTTGACACATAGAGGGGGCGACCAAAAGGGTATAGACCAGCCGTGCCCCCCACCTTAGCTTCTCGGCAGTCGGAGCTTAGCGGTGCAGTTGGTATACAGCGTAACCCTGGCTGACGATAGAAATGAGAGATAATAGCCCTAAATTAATATGTCATCGTGGCTGACAGCAGGGCTTCTGGGGCCCGGCCTACGGTATAGCTCTATAAGGTGCGACCCAGGCAAATCAGGCCCTAGGGTCTGATTAGGGTGTGATTATTGTGAGCAACGGACTTGCCCGGACACCCGTTCTTACATAAACGAGATTAGGGCAACTGATTTATATCCAAGTGATTCGGCGAGAAATGATATTTCTACCAGGATCTTAGTGAACTAGATATAATTCTGTACAGTAAATACACAATTAAATAGTCAAGTTTGTCAAAAAGCGGCTCCCATTGGTGGCTAAATATCTAGTAATTATAACTGACCTGTTAACTATACGATAGATACAACTATCTGATTCTAGGATGAAAGATGCAGCGGTAAAAGCTTAAGATCTATATTAGTTATTTTCATTTATTTAGTTGTGGCTTAAACATTGCCGTAGTAGTAACTTCCTTGCCACCACAACACCTAACCAACCCTAACCCAAACAAACAACAACACCCACGACATCCCCCCCAGTCACTATAACCACACATCCACACAAGACTAGGACTTCGACAAACACCACAAATTCCTATGTCCACCAAGCCAGCACTTGGGCCCATATGCCTCATAGCAATCGTCACTGATAGTCCCCTTAAGGTCCTCCAGGTTATTATTTACCGTGGAGAACATGTACGTATATCCAGGTTTACCCTTAGCCTCTATCTGGATTTTGGCGTTGCACCAGAGACCTCCCTCCCAGTAGCATTTGGTGAATGTATTACTGTGTTTGCATTCTTTGTCGGCGAGGGTGTATGTTGCGAAGAAGATGAGGAGCCAGAGTTTGAGTTGCATCTTTTCTTTTGTTAAATGGTGGTTGGTGGTTTTCGCTATTATGTAGGATTATCTAGACTTCAGAGAGGGCTCTAAGATACTAGTAGTTTGTGGCGGGGAGTGGGTTTCCTGGGGATTTGTCACGGAGGACTATATGGAGACTTCAAAGATGATTTGGGAATGGTTTCGTGAGACTGATCTCAGAATGGTTGTTTAGCAGGATGTCGATTTGGGCTGTGTAGTAGGAAGATGGGCCGTTTTATATGGGTGAGCCCATACAAAGACTGTTGTTCTTGTGGGTTCAGAAAGCCGAATTTGGACAATAAACCTTTGATCCAAGTTATGCTGAAAGGTACCTCGCCCCCCTAAATGAATGAGATGTAACAAATGTAACGTTTCAAGGGTTGCAGATACTGAAAGTAGGGCGTACGCCATTCTATGATGACGAAGCGTCGTATCAGGTGGGAAAAAGGTCTTTATTCCTTAAATAGATCTTTATACTGCCTAGGAAACAAAGGTACTGAGGGCAAAGAGATCAGACGCTAGGCCTTACTCGCAGATTTCCGCATATAATGTCGTTTTTATCGGTAAGGCATGGCTTGTTCTTCTTGTTGGAATCATGGTGCTTTTTGTCTATGTGTATTAGCAGGTAGCTGTGTGTTGTGGCTGGCTTTGTGTGTGTATGTGTGTGGAATTCTAAATGCTAGTTGATCTTTTTGGATCTTTCCTTTTCTCGACTTCAGTTTTCCTTTCCTACTTTGCACAAATGGGCTAGATAGAGCTGGGCGTATACCTGGTCGAATATATATACTTGCACAGCCTACATCAAGAATGGAACACCAAGAATGCCTCTCCAAAAATATTTTCTATAAAATCCAAATGTGACACTAAATCTACTACTAATACAGTATTCAAAGATAGCAAGAAAGGAAATGAAAAGACCATCCATAAAAAAAATGTTTGGCAAAAGAACACGCTGCATCACTGTGCGCGAGTAGAAGATAAAGAATAAGAGGCGGAGAAATATAGAAGAAATAAAGAAACCCCAATCGATGAACTAATCCTCAGACTACAGGTTGAGTGCGGACCGGCAGCGCTCAATACCGAGCTGGTTCACCAGGAACTCATTGGCGAACTGGCAGTTGGGGTCCTGGCGCTCCTGAATCTTCAGGAACTCAGGAAGCTTAGGGAAGACAGCCAAGGTGTGCTTGGGGTCGTTGGGAGACATCTTGTTCCAGTGCGAGCGGGCATTATACACAGAGCCAAACTCATCCTGGAAGTCATAGGCAAACTGCTGGTTGTTGTACAAAGTACCCCAGTGGTTCACCTTTTGCATCCAGTCAATCTCCAGAACACCGAAAACACCACTGTTCTCGGAGCCGAGGTTGTAGGTGTTGGCTGGGGACATATACGAGTCATCGCCCTTGAGAGCACGGAACTGGAAGATCATCTTCTCGTTCTCGAAGCCCTTCATCTTCGGGGTCTGTGCCTGCTGGTACTTGGTGTAGTTGACGGCGGCGTCCACGAAGTGCTCCATGGGGAAGAAGTGCTCAATCTCAGCGTAGAACTGGCTCGAGCAGATACCCTGGGGAGGGCACGACACTGCATCACTTGTCTCGTCATAGCAGACATAGTCCTTGATGCAGTCACCGCAGCCGTTGGCGCAGTAGTTGAGGGTGCAGTTGCGGACGCCAGTGTAATTGGTCGGCTCCCACCAGCTGGCGTAGAAAGTAGGCTCGATGACCCAGTCCTCAGCCTTGGCGTCCCAGTTGAAGTGAGGTCCCCAAACAGTCATGCGGTCATGCTTCTTGTAGAGATCCGCAAGCTCCGTGTACAGCTTGTTGTAGTCGGTGGTGGCATTCAGCACCTTCGTGGTCTTCTTCAGGAAATGAGTAGGCTGAACCTTGAGGATGACTTCGGTGATCAGGCCGAGAGCACCAAGGTTAATACGAAACGCCTTCATCTCTTCAGCATCTTTTTGTGCGTCGATCGTACGGATATCACCACGAGCATCAACAACACGGAGAGAAACGACCTGCGTTGCCATGTTGGTGATGTTCTGGCCCGTGCCGTGGGTACCGGTGCTAATAGCACCGACAATATTCTGGACACGCATGGCACCGAGATAGTCAAAGGACAGGTTGTGTTTCTTCAGTTCATTCACCAGATCATAGACATCCCAGCCAGCACCGACGGTGACGGTCATGTCCTTGTTGATCTCAAGCTTCTTCAAGTTGGTAAGGCTGACGATGTGAGAAGTTTTGTTGGTGGAACCCTTGTTGGTACAGGTAGTCAAGTTTCCAAAACCGTGGCCATTACCGACGACCTTGATGAGAGATTGCTTAGGGAACTCCTTCTTCAGGAAGTCGGCAACACCGGTTTCATCTGCCGGCGCGATGAAGGTATCGGACTCACAGCCGACCTCATACTGCCAGTTGAACCAGCGGTGTGCCGAACCAAATGTTGCGTTCAGCAGCAACAACAGAAGAGGAAGCCGCATGCTTCCGAAGACAACCATTTCGAACAGAAAGAGCCTATACTGAACCAGACACTTTGTCAGCTCATGGCACTAAGAACGGCATTCAACAGTTGGATTGGGAGATCTCCGGGTGATCGTACCTTTACCTACCCGAATTGGTAGAGTAGAGAATGTATTCTGTGTCCAGGGACTGATGTTTTAAACGTGCAGGAGGAAGAGGCCTGTTATATAGGCAAGATCTAAGGGTATCCTGCCGACATTGAGACATATTGTATACAGTGATCGGCAGGGCCATTCCCTTCTGGTGTTCTTTCCAGCTCCACCCTCGGCAGGGCTTCCCCTGTCACAGGTAAACACGCCTAGTTGCTTGGCTACAAGATTACAAAACTTTATTGTCTCATGTTGATATTCACCGGTATCTGTATCTGGTCGCTCATTGCCATGATGAGATTCTGGAGCGACCCGTTGTGACCGGAGAACGGAACTATGCCTTCCAACCAAGAATCCCAAGTTCCAATAAACCCACAGCACTAGGCATTAATTTTATATAATGTATATGAAATGAGACATATACTATTGATGTCTAGAAATAACAATAAAGATAATACAGACATTGAACTAGGATCGCAGACTTATTGCAGAAATAATGCATGTTAACCCTCTTGGCGACTCGCGAACGGAGAGAGACGGCGTAGGATTCAAAACCACCTCGAAGAGGACAAAGCCAAGAGGAAAAGAAGAAGGAAAGAAAGAGTAATTTGGATGCCGATCAGATATGATCATCCTCCGGTTTTTTCTAGTCCTAGTTCACGCCACCACGGAAGTATCGCCAATCCCTTGCTCTTGGTGCATGTACAGAGCAGATCGGTACGGCATTTTCTTCGGATTTGTCTTCCCACTATTGCGTATGAATGGATTGATCGACGCTGTCATTGTCCACAAGGAGGATGAAAGGTGCGCTCTACTGTCCTGACTTTATGGAGCCTCTCATTGACTGCTCCTGTGGGTGGTGACATGCTGTGATCTTCGGGTTTGTTAAGTTTCTAGCGTGCAATTTTAGATATTATGATCCTCAGCCACAGATGTGATGACTTGATCAAGCGATATAGGACACGAACAACGATTACTCGCTGGTCAGTTGGGCTCACACTAGGAGAACAACTGATCTACTACGCGAAAGGTGAAACCATACGGTAGATTACTTCGTTTCAGAAAGCAATTGATGCACCAAACCCACAAAACACCACAAGATAAATTATGGATCTTATATTACTAAACTTATACCGAATATGTAGTTTTCTAAGAAAGGGCCACGAGATACAGGAATGAATGATATACATACAAGAATCAGAAAAGATAAAGAGGAGCTATAATTACTTGAATGATTCCCTCACAGTTGAATCACAACGGCACAAACGTGAACCTATCAGTTCTTGGAGTAATCCGCCAGAATGGCATCAGCAACCTTGAGAGCCATACCATAGAAAATGGTCATGACGTGCGAAGACACTTGGGTCGGTGGGATGGAGCCATCAACGACACGGAGGTTTTCGACATCATACACACGAGCGGCGGAGTCGACAACACCGCCCATTTCTCTAGCCATCATGGAGCAAGAGCTCACAGCATGCCAATTGGCACGGAAGTTCTTCTTGACGTAGTCCGTCCACTGCTCTAAGGAAGCGTCGTATGCCAAATTGTCACCGGGGATGCTCTCGCCAGCGAAGTACTTCTTCATTTCACCGGCGTTGGAAAGCTCACGGGCAAGCTTCGAGGCGGCGGCCTGGCCGAGGATATCGAATTCGTTAAGGAAGAACTTGGGATCATTGGCGTAACGATGAATGTAGGGATCGCCATTAAGGATGTGCACAGAACCGCGAGTAAAAGGGATAAGGTCCCATAGATCAAAATTGATCACGCCCTCGGTATCGAGGAAAAGCTCCGCGAAGGCAACATCTTCATTCAGCAACCAGTCGCGGTAGTTCTCGTACTGGATCTTAAGGGCCGTCACATTATGGAAACCACCATTGCGAACTGTTTCCTCTGCCCATTGGTCAAGTTTGGTGTGAAGGAGCTCCATAGCCTTAGGAGCGTAATCACCAAAGGTCTCATTGAAAGAAGCAAAGTAAACCGCCTGACCCTGTCCAGCACCAGAAGCCTGGGCATGGGAACGGACGTTGGTAGTCGTCTGGTCCTGCATGTTGAGACCAACTGGGAGATCAACAACCTGCTCAACACCGGCGGCACTAAGAACATCCTTCAAGCCGATACCAGACCATTCCAGAATCAATGGCGAAATTGCAGATCCAGCTGCAAGTAAGACCTCATGCTTCGCATATACATTGAAGTTGACCTTTTTGTGGGTACCGAAGTTCAGTCCAGTAGCCTTAGCCCCGGATTCAGTTTTGTTGAGTAAAACCTTTCCAACTCGTTGACCTGTCAAGACTTTTAGGTTAGGGCGTTCGTGGTTTGGAAGCAGCCATTCACGTGCAGCGTCTGAACGAGTCTGGTCCTCATGCACAGCATTGGGGATCATGGAGACACCACGAGGATGCCCACAATGGAAATCTTGCTGTGTCGGAACACCACGCTCTGATGCAGTGTTCATAAGGGCTTTCATGATAGGGGACCATGGCTTGCCATTGTCACGAGGGCCTGCCTGAACAGTGCCATTTGTTCCATGACAAGCAGGATCGTAAGAGTGACCGGCGGCAATCTGAGCCTCGTTTGGCGGGCGAGACTTTTCCGCTTTCTTCATGTATTCAAAGAGGCCATCCCAGTTCCAACCCTCATTGCCGAAGACCTTTTCCCAAGAATCGATTTGGACTTTGTCTGGGCGAGTCCAAGAACCACCGTTGACCAAGGTCGACCCACCGAGGCCATTTCCAGACCTAATCAACTCTGTGCGATTGTTGATCGCAAGGGAAACAGTTTGATAGGCTTGATCAACATCGGTACCAAAGATGTCGCCATATTCATTCAGGTCCTCGACAATGCCCCCACAGTTGGACTCATAAAAGCCCTTTTCAATAACCAGAACCTCAATATTGGGGTTCTCTGTCAGCTTGGTCGCAACTGTTAGACCGGTCAAGCCTCCTCCAGCAATGACATAATCAAAGGTCTTCTCAGAGACCTCCTTCGGGTCGGTAATGAGACTAGATTGCACATCGAAATGTTTATCAAGTGAGTAGTTCTGGGCCACAGCCAGAGAGAAGAGAATGGGGCTGAAGACCGCAGACTTCATATCGAATGGTACTGCATCAAAGAATGAAACGAGACAAGAAGCGAATGGGCAAAAGAATGACTAAGTTGGAATTTCTCGGGAAGACCGTGCAATCCTTTCGTTGCTTTACATGGAAAGTTGTCCTACGATCGCTATTTATGCGGAGGCCTAAAGATGCTCATTCCTTCTCATAGATTCCTTAGTATAGCTTCAACTATTGACCACGGACTATACCCTCACATGATAGATTGCTATTCCTCCCTAAAACTCCTGGGGACCCTGCCAAGTTAATACCCAGGCTTTTTGAGGGCTAGAAACAACACGGAATGATTCCACTAGAGTAGAAGTAGATTTACCACCATCTAACTCAAACACTAAACTCTAACTTAAAACACTAATCCATACCAATGTCAAACTAAAATAATTTACTCGTCTTGGCGCCAGTGGGTCGTGAGGCTTCAGCCCCAAGGGTCCATATCCTAAAACCTTGGCCGCTACATAGCAAAACACTTTGTGAGACGATTTTGTATCATGTAAATACATTTAGAACAGCAGTTTAGCCTAAATTTTAAGAAGTATACCAGAAGCTACCACTAGCACCCGAGGTAATTGTCAGCAGTAGAAGGTAACTCTGTAATTATTCACGTTTGAGTATTTGGGCGGGGTCTAACCGTTGCCAAATGGTAAGGTACCACTGATCATAATTTCCCTTTGTCTCTCGTGGGGCAAGCTAGTGAGCCATCACGGTTGACTACGGGATATACTCCGTATTGTATATGCACACTTTTGGTATGGTCTCTATGTTCTCACAGAAGACGCGCGATATTAGGTATGGTATACTCACCATGTCTCTTGACCATCCGTCCATACGACCGACAAACATAATCCCGGAATCGCTGTAGGGGGTCGTGTGGAACTAAACCTCCGATTGTGTATGTAGAACGATAGTGGAATTGGCAAACCTGGATCAATCGTCGTAACAAATGAGACTAGGGTTGGAAATCCCTTTGTCGATCATCTCCCGTTAGTCCCACAAAGACTAAAGCAGTTTAAGTGGGACGCCAAGTCTCCACGAGTCCATAGATCTTGAAAACCCTTATCTTATCTGATCAACACGATCAGTAGTATGGTAGGTATTTGTGCCTAGCTTATACTTGACGGATAACGACCTCGGACAAGATTATGTCTTACCGATCTATACGTCTTAATTTGCAATACACTTGTGCCGCGATACTCCCTTGGTAATCTTACCGAGTGAAGTAGTGATTCTAGTTCGAACACCTTGTGTTCCTGGCGCGGATACTCTCATCTGGAGTATCCGTGGGACTTTCGATTATCGCTAGCATTGTAGTATCTACCCTCATGGGTAGAGTGGTCATACTACAAGGGAGTGAGTCCCCCAGTAAAATGCACAGTCGCTGCCAGAAAGGCATAACCCTCCGCTTTGAGGTGCATTGTATAGGTAACCACAGCAATATAAATACCTATTTGACTATCGGGAGTTACTAGTCTTTACATAGTGGATACCTTGAAGATCCAAAGATAGGGAATCCAGGCGAACCCCTGCTGTGGTAGCGGTTGAAAGTGGAACTTCCAGTTCATATACTATGCCCTGATTTTATTGATGGTTAACATTTCACGTGGATGATAGAAGGCGATGTTCTCTCATTCCACAATACTACACCATCCAAAATATCTCGTATATTTGTATTTTCTATAGCTCATGTTGTACTTACATCGTGTATAATATCTATCAACGTCCTTTTTGGATGCTCTTTGTGATAGTCTTGTATCTGTATATAAAGACACATGGATTCACAGCATTTATCTCTAGAACGTTACAGCTTTCGCGCCAATATTGCTCAAGTTATTAGGTTTCCTTCAGGCGGTAAAAACACAACATACAACAGTCTGACATGTACTTTGTCGACTTGTTAGTATTCCTCGTGATGGTAAGAAGCAGGGGGCAATTTGAAAGAGGTTTTCCAGTAACACCACCGGAACCTAGGGCGCTTGCTTCCATGGGACAATAAGATCGACCTGGCTTCTCGAAATACTACCTAGATCCTTTATTGGGAAGCAGAGCCGAAATAATTCGAAGACCAGCCAAAACAGAGACTAGAACAAGCGAAAATGGATGACGAGAATTGCCAGAAAAGAGTCAATTATATTAGTCTTTACTAGCACTACTTCCGACAGCCGATATGATCCACTCAGAAATAGAAGACATTTGCTTTTAGCACTAGTAGTGGCGGTCCAGACAAAAATAAGGATTGATAGATTGAGAGCTCTTTCATGATCTTTTGGATGGTGATGCATGACCGTTCTTAGTTGGGCGTATCTCCCGTATCAGTAGTAATCGTTTGCCCGATGAAAACACCCGTCACCCACGCGGAGAACTTCTCCTCGTCCTCTTTGATCAATCTCGAAGTCTCCTCGTCCTCAAAGAAAGCCCAGTTGGCGTCAAAATGCGCCTTATCCCGATACGTGAGTACCGCCACCGCGTCGTAGTCGAAGTCCGCCTGGTTGCCCATTAAAACAGCCGCAGGAAAGTCAGGCGGCCCGTCTCGTTTCACGTAGTGTCGCTCGTGAGTCAGAGGGAAGGTATCCCCGGTGAGGTTCTTCATGAGGGGAATGTGGACATTCTCGTAGTGGTCGCGGTATTGGTCCGGGGTGAGACCCTCTTTCCGACGGCCAAACATAAGCAACTGGAAGCCAGACGTGGTGAGGGTTAACCCCGAGGCAAGCTTCATATTGAAGAGCGACGTATAGGTGTGCTAAGCGTGGGGTAGGATAGTTATCGTGAGGGAGAGAATGGCTGTTGTTTCGAAAAATAAATACAATTTTGCCTCTGTCGCCAACCTAATGAGATAAAGTGGTCACGGCTGACATACCAGGCAGCCTACGTGGGTATTCATTAGCCTTGACATAGGAACAAATCGATGCTCAGTTGGGGTGGGATCGTCGCTATTAGGGCACTGGCGGCCCCGTATTTAAGCTTGGCAGGGGGCCTTAAAAAAATCCATTCTCTCTCCTATAAATCCTTTATCTTGAGTTTAAATACTAGATGAGCCAATACGATGTGCTCACATACTGGATGCTACTGTGTACTGGAAGTTGCCATGTCAATTTCACCGGGGGGGGTATGTTGTTGTTGTTGTTGTTGTTGCTTGCCTCAACCCCCAAGAGCAGTAGACTTGGCTGCTAGTGGGGCATCTATAATGTACTGTACCATGCTAAACTCTTCACGAATGAACACAAGGCTCTATTTGTCGCCATTAAGCACACACAAATAGTTATAAATTAACTTGGAATGAGCAGGAACTGCTTATGCAGTGATCAGACTATAGAATAGCAGCGGAGGGAGATATCTGGGCCATGAGGATCCTGTGCGTCTCCGCCTACCACGCAGGTAATGGCGGGCGGATGAGATCTCCGATAGCTGACAGACAACCTAAAATGAACAAAAATATGTCAAAGCCCCACAATATTTTGCAGGGCTATCACGCCTCGGATACCTCCTCTATCCACTGCGAGAATGGCCGGAAGCAACGCGGTGAACAAGTCGCACAGCGCTGGCACCGTGGGGGTCGCTAGGGACTATTCCCCATAACGCACTAACGAACGAACAAGATTGTTCCAAACGTAAAGTTTGTATAAACCCAATGTCAAGGTTTTAAGAAAACGATTCGGGGACAGCAACGAATCCCGTTAAGTTGAGGTAATTCCAGAGCTGCTAATAGAGCCCAGAGGTGGCATCATACCGAAAGTCTGATTCCCCTTTGCCTCAAAATAGTGACCGTCCGCGATTCTTTGTGTGCCTTCCCCGAACACGTTATACTGGCGACATTTATCTCCATACTGGTTGGCAGTACCGGGCTGCTCGGCCAGATCGGAGTCAGTCAATGATGGAGACACTTTCGCCAGCTCCGCTCGAGCATCCTCCAATGGCTTGACCTGCCTCTGGATTTCCACCGGAAATATGTGGCTCCTAACAAGGGCTTCTAGACCCCGCAAAATACCGTCCATCAGCGTCTCGACGCGATGCTTGCCTTGATTAAGAACGATTGCCCGGTACACGGAAGAGCTGTATTGGCCATCTGTCTTCTTCGCCATCTTTTTGAAGATCTCCAGCAGCTTGTCAGCCTTCTCAGCACAGCTAGACACAATAGCCTTCAGCGCCTTAAATTCGTTGGTGGACAGGGATTTCTTCGTCGGAGCCTTTGCATCTCGAAGGATTTGCTGGACGAAAGGAAGTAGATTGTTCACTTCCCGGAAGGCTTTGGGCAATCCACAGAGGTCTTTGATCGGGTTATACGCCTCGACTATGCCTTCTGTGACCTCGATGAGGCCGGTAATCTGGCGAGAGATATCAGACTCTGACATGATGGACAGAGACTGGGCCGCGGATTGAGTCGACAACATTTAGACTGGACTTGCTGCAGTTAAGCTCAATCGTAATGTTGGTGAAAAGCGTAGTCCTTTCTCGCCGCTGGGAGGGCGTGCCAGAAGAAAAAAAGTAGAGGGCCAGACACGGAATGATTTGGGGCGATACAATGCACAACACTTCCCTTCACTCGGGTTTGCCGCTTATCTGCCCAACGATCTTGTGGTGGTTGTGAGGGGGACTTTTATAGCCTCCGTGCTTGGCGCGTCGCTCGTTTATAATTATGGCCAGTCAGCTCAGCACAGACATCCCCCAATTGGCGCTAAGAAGTGGGGAAGAGGAGTTAGGGAGTCAGTGTACTCCGGAGTATGCAATCGGAATATTTCGAGAGTCTCCATAGCACCTTCCACTCTTTGGAGTGCTTCTACATGGAGTCTTCCTCAACGTCCAAGTAGCCGCCGAGGGATTTATGTGGGGCTGCAGTTGTGATTGCTCGCTCCGTTCCTACCACTAATACTGCGCAGTAGCGAGGTGGAATCTCGAATGCAATTTTTATCGAAACTATAATTCTTCTATTCTGGCCCTATAAATCTCAAGGTGCTATGAATCAACGGCGCTAATTTAGGCAGTGCGATTGACAGGCAGCGTTTTGGTTTGCCCTAAGCTTTTGATTTGCTACGACTCCTCACCTTACATACATTAAGCGCCCGCTTGCTTCGCACTGACTTAAATAAAGAGAGCTGCTAATATATCACAAACACCCCCTGTTTGCTGTTATTGGCCCATCCAGATCTAGCCAGCTATAATCCAGGACAAAATTCGGACTCCCCCGAGTGCCATGTACTAGTATACCGAGGCACCTCCTCTCGGCAAAAGTATAGGGCGAGATATGAGCGCTAAGCTCCGCCGATGTTGACGAGCTGCGAAGGATCTTCTTTGACACATTAAGTGTCTCCCAAAATATATATGAGGCTGGCGCTTAGTTTGAGAGCGTACATGAACTGTTCTGCTTTCTCAATGGCGGATGGAAGCGCTTCTCCTCTTCAAGGGGATCAATCAGGGCGTCACGATACGCTGTCGCCCGCCAGTATTGACAGGGTTTCCTCTTATTAAATATGCCCTGCCAGCCTTGCTTTAATATGGCAAATAATACCTAGGATTGTGATTTTGACGGCCCAAACAAAGACACCATGGCTTTAGGCGTAACGACGACGAAACAAATCCTACACCGGCTACGGCTCCGAGCCAAAGGTCAGGGTAGTACATCTAAACGCCAGCCGAGAAAGACCTTCCCTGCCGGACTCAAATTGCTCTGTGGCCCAAATGATGCGACGATTGAGTATGTGCCTTTCAGGGTTTAGAGAACATGGCTGATGTTTCTCCCAGTATCGTATTTGTCCACGGCCTGACCGGCGATCGCGATGCGACGTGGACTGCCCCAGGCGAGGGCGAACCTTGGCCTAAAACCCTCCTCCCAGCCAAGCTTCCGACAGCCCGCATCCTCACATTTGGATATGACGCATATGTGGCGGACTGGCGAGGTGTAGTATCGCAATCTGTTATTGCCAACCACGCATGGAATCTGCTGGCATCTCTTTCAACGTACCGAGACAACGACGCCACGGTAAGGCGGTCACCGCTACTGACGCTATAACACACTGACACACACAGAATGAACGACCGATTATATTTGTATGCCATAGCTTGGGCGGGCTGGTCTGCGAGGATGTACGTATCGTCTGATTTTGGGGGGACTGTGCTAATGCCCATCCCAGGCCTTGTTCACGTCGAAACAACGACCAGAGCCGCATCTCCACGGTATCATTCAGTCCACTCGTGGTATTATCTTTCTTGGGACACCGCACCATGGAGCGGGCCTTGCTAGATGGGCTGAGATTGTATCCCGATCAATTGGCCTTGTCAAGCAGACGAATCCCGACATTGTCAACGTTCTCAAACGCGACTCCGAGGTCCTTGCGCGGATCCAAGAAGGCTTTCACACGATGGTGCGAAGTGTAGAACCGCCACCGATTAAGGTCACTTGCTTCTATGAGGAGCTACCCGTGCTGGGGATTGGTTTTGTAAGTCATGCAAATTCGGGCCTCTTCTCGAATGCTGACGTCTCGGCAATAGGTGGTTCCACAGGATTCGGCCGTCCTACCGGGATATGTCCCTATTGGAATCCACAGTAATCATATGGATATGACCAAGTTCAGTGGTGTCGACGACCCTGGGTTTGTGGCTATCTGTGGAGAGCTGCGTCGGTGGATTAAAGATATAAGTGCGACCAAAAACTGCCGTGAGGCCCGTGACAGTTCATCGCCTGCTGGACAGGCCGGACTTGCCCGTCAGTACGGAGATAACAATCAGCAATACATTCAGTTCGCTGAGGGCACACAGAACATTGTAGGCGGTAACCAGTATCAGGCGCAGGGAGATATGAATTTTGGCATGGTGCCGCCTAAATAGTTTGCAAAGAGCAAGGTGGCACAGGAGTTGATACCAATGCCGAGGATCGACAGGATAGAAATGCCCTGTGTATTGCTTGTATATAGGATATGACAACAATGTCCAGGTTTTGTCGCACAGCAGAGCTGAGTGATATATATTTAGATATAATCTCGAACCTCTCTTGTAGATACTCGTATGCTTCAACATGTCATACCACACTGTGATGTTTTAAAACCCTTCTCTACCTAGGACTAATATCATGATCCGACCGAACAACAACCCCACACGGCTTTAGCTCACCACTTTCCATTTTCCTAATATTCTCCTGGATGATTTCCTTGTTCGCCTCCTTGTTTTTCTCGATCCACGCTTTCTTCTCTGCCGTCAGGGCTGGACTGTAGGTTGCGCATGATATTGGATAATTCTTTTTGGTCAGGGTGATTTTTGGGGTCGGGACCGTAGTGGCTGGCGACAGTCATTATTTCGTTTTTACGTGGACGGATAGGTAAGGAGTATTGCCAGGAAATTTCTTTGGAGATGGTCATACTTGATCCAAGATGGGTAGGCTACCATTTATATAGGTAGCATTGAGCCACATGACTTGTTTCAGTGCATATTTTGGATAACTTCCGCAAAACAACAACACCCAATGGAAGATGAGAGTAAGACAAGAACCCTGCAATCCATGTGAGTTGGACCTTGAAAACACCAAACCCAGGTCTACCCAGAGAACTGGTCTCACTGGCGTGAAATTTTCTTTGCATATATACTACATCTCCAACGTCTTGCTCTAGACACCCATCTGGTCTCGAGGTCACTGGGCCGTCATTCCATTATCGGGTTTTTATACCTATTTGCAAAAACAGAGGCGGTATCCCGAATTGTACAGGGTTATGTTTGTCAATTACTTAGATGGATGGTTGTAGGTAGGCCAAAATCAGGGAATACAAGCAGAGGGGTAAAACGACACCTCCTACCTCAAAGCAACTCAACACAGAGGATCGAACTCACAATCAAGTTGATTAAGGAGTCATCTAGACACTCGTTTAAAGACTGTACTATAACTTGGAAACCTAGATCTATTTTGGGTCTGTAGGCATGGTCCATCTTGTGTTAGTAATTACAGTTCGACGAATCGGAATGCGCGATCTATCATAATTGAAGTCGTACTGCATAAGTAATTTTGTGATTAGCTTGACAGACTTGACTGCTTTTCTGATCTTCGTAACCTTCTGTCATCGGAACCCTGGAAAAATTACCATATTTCTACACAGCTGATGATATCAGCCAATCAGAGCCTCGGAATCAATGAAAGACGGTGATAGTCCAATGACGTGATGTAACTCTTATCTCCACTATGAGGATCTCCGACATTTCCACCACTTGTACCCCGCAAGCACATTTACTGGACGAGCTACTTCCCCTACCGCTGCTTTGATTTCTCTTCATAGAACCAGAGAAGTTTGTCTAAGGTATGTCATGTTGCCAGCATGTGGAGGACGGTAGCCATGTATGTTCGACGTGACTGAGATCTGGCTACCCCGCAGAACCCTGTGATTTCTCGAGCATTAGTATGCCTTTAGTCGCGCAGAACCCCCTGCCAAGGGCCCTTCTAGGCCTTATGACATTCGGCCCCGATGAGTCCAAGGGCGCTCGGATCACGTCTCTCGAAGAATTCAACAAGTGTCTGGACTATTTCCAACAGCAGGGATTCAATGAAGTCGACACGGCTAGGATTTACGTTGACGGGGCGCAGGAGGCTTTTACAGCTCAGGCAAAGTGGAAAGAGCGTGGATTGACCCTCGCAACGAAATGGTATCCTCATAACCCGGGCGAACACAAACCAAATGTGGTCCGAGAGAAGCTCGAGCTTTCTCTGAAGGAGCTGGGAACGAATCAGGTCGATATCTTCTATCTTCATGCTCCGGATAGATCAGTTCCTTTTGCGGAGACTCTGGAGGAAGTCAACAAGCTACATAAAGAGGGCAAATTTGTTCAGCTGGGTCTGAGTAATTACACGGCCTTTGAGGTCGCAGAAATCGTGACTCTCTGTGCTGAGAGGGGCTGGGTGCGACCGACAATATATCAAGCGATGTATAATGCCATTAGTGAGTTGTTCTCATACCAATGGGCCCAGCAGCCGGTTTCCCCTCGATTTGAGTGGCACTGACCGGTGTTACCCTAGCACGTTCGATTGAGACCGAGCTAATCCCCGCCTGCAAGCGTTATGGCATCGATATCGTAGTCTATAACCCCCTTGCTGGTGGTATCTTATCTGGTAAGTATAAGACAAAAGACATCCCTGACGAGGGAAGATACAGCGACAAATCCACCACTGGCGTACCGTACCGCAAACGCTATTTCAGGGATGCAACCTTCGATGCGCTGCGAGTCATCGAGCCTGAGGTCGAGAAGCATGGCCTGACACTCCCCGAGACTGCGATTCGCTGGATTCACCATCACTCGGCTCTTAATATGAAAGATAATGGCCGCGACGGAATTATCGTTGGCGTGAGCAGCTTCGTGCAGCTGGAAAGTAATCTCAAAGACATCCAGAAAGGTCCTCTGCCCGAGAAGGTCGTTGAAGCGTTGGACAAAGCGTGGTTAATCGCTAAGCCAACTGCTCCGGACTACTGGCACCTCGATCTGAAATACACATATAACACCCAGCAGGCCCTGTTTGGCCCGAAGTGAGCAGCGTAGAGCCCCCTGTTCATAGCTCTTTCTCACGCGCTTGATTGGTGTTTCAGTGGCGTGCCTTAGCCAGTTATTTTTGGCACGCAGTATAGACTACTAGTTCTAGAACGCAATGGAGCTGGAATCGATCCAATAAATACCACCGCAAAGCCTTCCCAGCCGCCAAGCCAACTTCCACGCCAGGTACTAGCTCTACAGTATGGTTCTAGGTCGTAGTAGACGGCTGGACCAGGCCCCTGCACCATGTAAAATGATACTGGTATACTGGGCTTCTACGACCGGGAAACATAGCGGTCTTTGAGATCACGAGGTGAGTACATATCTCCGTATGCAAGAGTGGCGGGCATATTGCGGACAGTAGTGGTTCTATACCTCAAACCAAACAAATGATGAAAGAAATAACACCATCAATAGTATGTCATTGGCCCAGTCCCTTACATTCCAACAAGTTCCAGATCTGTGAAATGTGACTTCTTTTCCTGCCACCAAGAAGGAGTTATCGCTTCCAGCTGAACAGCGTGCATAGTCCTTGCGCAAAATGCCCGGCTGCTACCTCACTTTTCTCTTGAATTCCAACAAATTTCGCAGAGACTCAAGTTTTGCCAATGGCTTGGTCCGAATTTGCCTGCCTGGTTGTCCTCACATACTGCATGGCCTGGAAAGTACATTCCTATCTCCCCCTTGCAGCAGATAGTGAACAACCTCTCGATTCGAACTGATGCAAGGAAGGTGGTTGAAGTAACGTGGGGAATGTGACAATCTACAAATGTCGAACCACCATCTGCAGCTCTTCCAGACAAGTAACTGTTGGCAACGGTCATATGTAACATATTGCGCAGGATGCTAACAACAGGAGTAACTGCAAGGCATCGCACGCCGTAACATCTGCCGAGGTTACTGTCGCTGTTCTGATGATTGTGAAGAACTTAGCCAATCGAAGAGAAGATATGAACCGATATCGTAAACCCAGGCTAGCCTGGATGCTACGATGTGTTTTTCGGGACTTCCATTTCTCTCCACCCGCAAAACGTGCTTTACAAAAATGCCGCAGTGACACCTTAGCATAGGCTAGTGATGCCTGAGCCCTGAAGACATGGTCAGTAGGATCAGGAGTGTCTGGACCCTACCCAAGAGATTCCAGGCTTCCACAATTGCTGGAGGGCCGGGTAGTTGAAGCTGCATCGCTTTCCAACGTTTAATCATCGAGTCTTGAAGTCTCATGATACCTTGTGGGACTGGTGGCGGAAAGCGTTGGTGGCATTTGCCCACAAGTGATGCCCCTTGAGCTAGATTAAAGTTATTATAATCACTCACACTGAAAGATGAAAGGCTATAAAAGAAACATCATGGCCCTGTACGAAATCGGGCAAGACAACATCAGTGCCGCCGGGACTTCAAGCCATTTGCTGAAAGGACTAAAATGCCGGTTGTTATTGCTCGCTCACTACAAAAGGATGCCATCGCCTCAGCAGAAACTGGCTCCTCAACAACATCAGACGTTGAGAAGGACCCAGTCACCTTGACTATAAAGCCGACTGCTTCCTCTGATCATTCAACACTTGGCGATACCTCTGACAACCGTCGCTTTTGGTTCCAGCGGTCGAAAAGCTATGACCCAAATGCCATCGCAACCCAGCCGTCAGTGTTCGACGATCCTGAACTTATCTCTGAATATAGACCCCGACCGGAATGGGAGAACGTTCACCGCTTTGACCCATCAGCAAGATGGACCTGGGGCGAAGAGAATGTAAGTTGAAGTCTAGTTTCACGTGGGAGAGTACAACTGTAGTCTGACCCTCATGTAGAAAACTGTCAGAAAGCTCGACATGCGAATCATGGTACTGGCATGCATGATGATGACAGCACTGGAGCTTGATCGCTCGAATATCCGTACGTGCCTTACCCGTTACAAATAAGATCGGCATCATCTAAAGAAATGCATCCACACAGAGCAAGCCAACGCCGATAATTTCCTCTCTGATCTCGGATTATCTAGGAATGGTTAGCATTCTCGAGCTCACAGATACGATGAACCCAAACTAACGGATTGATTCAAATGATTCAGACTATAACCTCGGAAATACCATATTCAAGCTCTTCTATCTCTTAAGCGAGATTCCTGCCCAGCTGATTGGCAAATATATTGGCGTCGATAGATGGATTCCCATACAAATGACTTCGTGGTCATTGGTGGCTCTCTGTCAGTTCTGGCTGCGCGATAGGACTTCTTTCCTGGTTTGTCGGGCCTTGGTTGGTATATTTTCAGGAGGTTTTACGCCCACTGTAGGTGACTTTGGTTGTTAGATATTCTTGGATTCTCACTTACAGATGCAGATGATCCTCTACCTCTCTTACTTTTATAAGCATCACGAGCTTTCTATTCGCCTAGGGTTCTGGTATTCTGCACAGGCAGTCGCGGACGTTCTAGCAGGTCTTCTAGCGTATGGCATACTGCATCTCCGTGGCTATGCTGGCCAGGCTGGTTGGCGTTGGCTTTTCTTAATCGAGGTTAGTACTTTAAAAATTCTCCTTTTCCCAAGTGCTTTCACGAAGATTGACTGGCATGCAGGGCTCCTTCACTTTATTTCTCGCCATTCTATCTTTTCTTTTCCTGCCACCGTCTGTGACGCAGACGGCCAGCTGGGCACGGGGCAAGAAGGGCTGGTTTACGGAGCGGTAATACGTGCCCCGTGTTTGGACCTCGCGCCTGTACAAGGGTGACACTAACTGGATATGGCTGATAGGGAAGAAGTAATTCTGGTCAATCGAATTATCCGCGAGGACCCAAGTAAGGGCTCTATGGGAAGCAACGAACCCTTAACAGCCAAACTTGTGTGGCAGAGTTTCAAAGACTACGACCTGTGGCCACTTTACATGATTGGTCTTATATTCTTGGTACCATATAGTTAGTACACCGCTCTCTTTAGCAGTTGTGCCCTTGTCATACAGCACCGAACGCTACTAACCTAAAATGTTTGAACAGCAACGATTTCCCAATACTTTACGCTATTAATGACTGATTTCGGGTTCGGGGAGTTCAATGTCATCCTGCTCGCCATTCCATGCAGTGTACGTGGGCTAAACCCTATGCCAATACCGAGCTACCTGGCGATTTTCTGACCAATGAACAGGTCATAGGGATTGTAACGAGGATCATTCTCACCTACGCCGCTGAGATCCTCGGGTCCCTGGCATGGATGGGAGCTGTGGCCCAAGCCTGGACCCTCCCAATGCTTATCTATATGAATGTAGTCGATTTCAGTCAGACCAAGAGATGGGTTGCGTGGACAGTCCTCACTTTGATTCTTTCGTTCCCTAGTCGTACGTTCAATAGTTCCACCAATACCGTTTCTATCAGATCAAAACTAACAGCTATGTCTTCCTAGCCCATGCACTCCAAGCGGGATGGAACTCTCGCAACTCCAACAGTGTGCGGTCCCGGGCATTATCCGCGGCTATGTATAACATGTGCGTGCAGCTATCCGGGATAATCGCGTCGAATGTCTACCAAGATTGTGAGTGTGACGAGTCCGAAGCCATTCACCAGGGATATGGCGTTCGAATTCCTTGGCTAATTAGGCAACCATTCCAGGGGATGCTCCTCGCTATGTGCAGGGCAATCGAGTGCTTCTCGCTCTGGTGTGTACCAACATCGCTGTGTACGCCCTGACCAAGGTCTACTATATACTGCGTAACCGTCACCGAGACCGGAAGTGGACGGGGATGACGGAGGAGCAGAGAATTGACTACATCGCAAGCACAAAGGAGACAGGGAATAAGCGATTGGATTTTCGGTTTGCGCATTAACTAGCTCAGTATGAGGAAGGCTTGACTAATAGGAAACGTAATCGATGCTTGGCCTTGGAGACCAGAATGAATCATGCATAATTGTTTTACTGTGTATGCTCGGCCAGTTCACCGATTCAGGCCATTGACGCAGATTAGTCAACGCCGCCAAGAACTCCTGGCCAAATATAGAAGGTGATCAGGCGTCCCACCCGGAATCACGTGTGGCTGTCCCGCCACGACCCCAAGGGGCTTAGCGCGCAACCCCGTTTCTGGAATCCTCAAATCATTCGCTGCAGACGGCCAAAAGGCTCACGGACTACATTTGAGTTGACCTTCAACTTGTCCTGTCCTTTTGAATTTCCCTTCAATCTCAACGTCTCCCCTTACATGGTGTCATTCCGCCTCCTGCGCCATTAGTCCCCAAATTAAGAACCTTTCATTTTTCCCTCCGTCCTCTCCCGTCATTCGAATTACCATATAGAAACTTAACCCAAACACTTGGCGCAAACGTGGCCGCAGCAAGCAACGATCCCCTGGCGGTTTTGTTATTTATGAGCTGCAGGTCCCCCGACCAAAATCTCCTAATCTACTCTTTCTCGAGAAAGTGCTAGATGCTGATTCCGATCCTTATGCTCTGGTTTTCCTCCGATTCCCTCGTTTTTGTATAAATTCTATGGAGGCTACTGCGTCCGCCTCGGCATTCCCCTCCTTACTCTATCCGTCGTCGACATAAAGCAACGCCAACCTTTGAGTTGATTGAACAACTCCTCCCCCCTTACCTTTGTCTTTTCCGGTTGGATCTCCTGCGCACGGGATCCAGTGGTTGAGTGAAGGTTTTTTACTCTTTTCCTTATTTTCTGTGTGTTTACGGAAGATTGAGACATGGTGGCTTCAGATAGTTCGCACCTGTTGGGACAGGAGGAGGTCAGGGACACCGAGCCGGTTCTCGACGCCCCCGATTCCGATGAGGAAATGACCACGAATCGACCCCCCATCCACCGGTCCGTTACGGACAGCCACTCGCAACAACCGCTACTTAAAGATGAGCAACGGCGATTCTCAAATGCCAGCTTCGGTAATGGTGCTGCTTCGGAAGGCAGGCCTATGCTGCATCACCATACCCGAAGGCCGACGGTTAGGAGTAGTGGTACGGAACAAACCGCGGAGCAGGATACTCGGCGAAAATACATCATTGCATCCGGTTTCCTCCTACTGAGTTTAGCAAGTTTTGTGATACAGACCGAGACTGCCGTATATATCGCGGGTGAACTGGGCTGGGATAAGCCCTTCTGCATGCTGTAGGTTTTGCTGCTCAGATCTCCACATCTCATTGTTCAATGACTGACGTCTGCGTGACTAACTCTCAGTTACTTTACACACGGTTCGTGGTCCCTTCTCTGGCCAGTCCAACTCCTTATTCTACGGATACAGAAGAGGAAACTCTCCTGGGGCGCATTCTGGCGACGTCATGTCTTCCTCCTCCGAACGACCGCACAGATGGTCGAGTCTCAAGATATGCACGTAGCCTCCCGCCGTTCCCCGATCCCGTACATGCTCAAGACTACAGCCTTCGTGACAATGG